>NC_056746.1:1099640421-1099767921 GCF_019279795.1 Protopterus annectens
CCTCTGGCCATATGGAAAATGGACAGGAGTGGATTTATGGTTCCCCATCCATTTATCCAAATTATTTTTGAAGAGAGTGAGGGAACGGGTTTTATTTTACAAAGATGGGAAGTTTATTCCATAGATGAGTTCGTCTTTCGGATACAAGTCTGTTTCTCCAGCAAGTTCTGTTAGAGTCACAACTAAGGTTCAGGTACATATATTTTTTCTTGCAAAATGTAACATTTTCATCAGACCTGGATCAGAGAATGCCTTGTAGGTCAGGCACAAGTCCCCTCTCAATAAACGATATCAGACAGAGTAAAGGGATAGGGCCTTTAGTAGGTCTGCATAACACATGTGTCTTGTACTTTGTATTTTTTAGTCAGAAACCTCTGGAGCCTCTCCATTTTGTGTAAGTGCCTGGTTAGGTACATGCAGAAGGGAGCATTATACTCCGTTATGGGCCTGATGAGGGTTGAGTACAATGGCACTCTGACTTACTTTGATCTTGATGCCATGCCTTTATTTATAAGTCGAGCCACACAGAAGGATTTCTTCACTACCATAGCTACCTGGTGGTCAACTTTTAGATTACTAGCTATCTGTGTTACTAGGTCCCTCACCACTGGGTCTACTTTTAGGGGTGTGCTATCAATATTTTAATTTCCAGGGATATCTGATTTACCAAAGGGTATGATTTAGCATGTAGTCTCAGATCATGGTTTTGGTACCAGTCTTTTGTTATTTTTAGGCCTCTTTGTAGGATGTCCGCATCATTTGGGGATTCAGTGATTGCTCCCAGCTTACAGTCATCAACAAACTTGGTCAGCCAGAGGTCCCTAACACTGGCCTTGGGTCTATATTACGTCCACAAAAACCCCTTTCAGCATATGGCTCTTCGCTGAACAATAACCAGTGAAATGTAACTCCCACGAACAGTCATTTCAGCAAATTTTTTCCTAGGGGAAAAATGTTTGGTCATCATTGGGAATTTTCCCTTTTCCCCACTGTCGAGTGATCTCAGATTTGGTATATTTAGTTAGGGGGGTATGGAAGGCACAGCCCCTCACATTGGTGGCCAAGCATTGTTTCCCCCTAGGAAAAAGATTTGCTGGCATGGTCATTCAAGGGAGTTAGATTTCACTGGTTATCGTACGGCAATCAGCCGTTTGCTAAAAGGGGGTTTTACTGATGTAATATAGACCCCCTGGCCTTCACTTCAGAGAAGTATATACCAAACAGGAGGGGTCCTAACACTGAGCCCTGTGGGACACTGCTAGTAACAGGTTTCTTATCTGAAGTGGTTTCATCTATCTGGACAACATGTCTCCTGTCAGTGAACCAGTCGACTATCCATCTGATGATGTAGGGGCTTTTGTCTAACTCAGTAAGTAATCCCCAAGTAGGGGATTGTGTCAAAAGGTTTAGTCTCTTCTAGATAAGTGGTGTGTACCATTTTACCCTCATCCTCATCCATGGCCCTGGTGATTTTCTCAAAGAAGTCTGCCAGACTAAACAGGTAAGACTTCTATTTGACAAAGCCAAATTGGGTCTGGTCCAATGTTTGGCAGAGCTCCTATGTTATTTATCAGGTCCATGATAATTCTCTTTCCCCGTCCTTGCAGATAAGACTGGTTAGATGTATGGGTCTGTAGTTCCCTGGGTCAACTGATGGGCCCCCCTGTGCAGATGGAAAACGGTTACAGTCCTCCATTCCTCTGAGGCAAAGCCCGTCTGGAGGCTGTGGTTAAAGAAGGTTTCTACTGGCCCTGATAGATTCTGTTTTAACCTATTTAAGAAGTAGCCTGCAATATTCTTGGGACCCATGAAGGCTGTGTTTTTGGCTTTAGCCTCATAATTACCAATAAGGGATGGCTATAGCTATTTCTTTGGGTGTGTTAGGAGGTGATGAGGGGAGAAGTTTGAAATGAACTTGTCGGCCAGCAGATTTGCTATAGTTTCATGCTGGATGTAAGTGTTACTATTCATGATTAACATTTTCCCTGAGGTTATGAACATAATTAAAAAAGCCTTATGGTTATCTTTCACCTTGGAGGCTATCTTTGCCTCATTGTTTGCTTTGACAATGTTTAAAAAGGTCACACAGAAAAAACAATTGGTTAAAAACTGAAAAAGAAAAATCTACCAAAGCTAGAATTTCCACTGTGTGATACCTTAAACCTCTTGAATCAAAGGCAACATGGGATATATGTAAATTAAGTCATGGACATTCAGAATTGCCATTTAGCTGAAACACCTGATATCATTAAAGGGTAATTTACATACATCCCATGTTGCCTCTGATTCAAGAGGTTTAAGGTATCACATAGTGGACATTCTAGCTTTGCTAGATTTTTCTTTTTATGTTTTTAACCAATTGGTTTTCCTGTGTGCCCTTTTTAAACATTGTTCTAGTTTGTTAGTTGGGATATTTTGTAGACACCCTTAGGTTTATGGATATCAGTTGCCTATGATTACCCTGTGTTTCCAAAAGGCAAGCATTCTTCTTATGCTGTGCTGTTGATGTCATAAGAAGCCAGAAACATGCATGTCTATAGCTAGAGGGGTTTGGTTTTATTGGCCTGGAATTGTCCATAAAAAAGACTTAAAAGTAAAAGAAAAAAGTCATGGGCATTCAGAATTGACATTTAGCTGAAACACCTGCTATCCTTAAAGGGCAATTTACATATATCCCATGTTGTCTCTGATTCAAGATCATTTGCTTTGACAGATTTGCCCAGCTCTCTAATTTGTTTCTTTAGACTAGTGAGTATCTTTTTGCACTGTTTTATCTGTTCCTTCTAGTATGGCATGGAAGCCAATATTTCAATGGAAATCAAAGGGTAAAGTCACCAATTTGTTGTGTTGTGTCTTTCGGCTTTTCCCGGTTAGGGGTCGGCACAGCAGAACTCCGGTCCGCTAATGATTGGCAGTAGATTTTTACGTGCCGAGTTGCCAGCTCTGATGCACAACCTTCAACGAAGGTACGCCCATTCACGCATGTCTCCACACAGAAGACGTTCTAGCTGAGAATCGAACAGGACAACGTCATACTGTGAGGTGACAACGCTATCGCAGTACCACCACCACAGTGGATAAAGTCACCAAGACACAAGCTAATTCCAGTGGTTTTGTGTGCTTGTTTAATTCTTTTATTTGGTGTGTTACAGTATTTTAATTTGTCCTCTTCAGGTTCACAGTCCTTACTCATTCAGACTGTGCTTTCTTTTAATGTCATATTATGGAAACCACTGGGCAGGGAATTCATTAAATTAAAGTGGCTTCCGTGCAGTGCTAGCAGGGCTCTCCTGATATGAGTAAGGGGTACTGACAAGAGAAAGCAGTAACTATGATGATCATCAAAACTAAAACCCATGTGTGGGATGATTTGGTTAGCCACAAAGAATGATGTTGGGATGGCAGCAAAGAGGTTTTGTCAAACCACCCAGTGACTCGAAAAAGAGAATGGGATACTACCCAGGATGTTCTTCTTAAGGCTTGAGAAACTGTGCAATACTGAAAAGAAACCTATGAATTTAAAAACATTTTTATCTAGCGATCATACTATTATATCAGAATCATATACAGAAAAGAAAAAGGGAATTTATAATATAATGTTTGTAATCTAGTGAATGAAGGACTGTTGTTGATTTACACCGTTTAGGTAAAACAATTCCTGGTTTACATCATTATGCTTGCAGTTTTACTGGTGTCACTCAAGAAGTGCATGGTTTTTGTGACGATGGTGACTTGAACAAAATTCTGTAAGACAAAAAAAAGAACATGTATATGCAATCAAAACTAAGGACATAAACAATGTGCTTTTTAAGCATATCAGAGATATTTCATTTGTAAAGATTAAGTGGTGGCAACTTTAAGAATACCTTAGAAAGGAAAGAGACTTTTTGGCACTTACAGCTACAAACCAATAAGTACCCAGGAATTAATGAAACTATTAGTATAAAATGTGTTTTTAACTGTTATGAAGTTGGCCTAATGATGGCATGCATTCTTTGAAGTAATGGGTTTTACGAGTTTATATACAATTTTTAAAAGTATTTCTGTTAAAAGTATAGTCACATGAATTTTTGTTTTATACTCATGTGATTCAAAAGTGGAAGCATGGCTGTTATAACTTTATCCTGAGGAAGTACTTTCTTATAGCAGGACATAAGCTCTTAATAACGTTAATTTGATATTTTGTACTTTTTAGATTTTTGGAGTCTTCCACACTCTTCATCGTCTCCTATCATCTGACCTGTTGTATGTGATTTTTTGAGACATTACTGAGGGGTGGCTAAAAAACCAAGGGACTCTTGAATCTGGTGAACATGCTTTCCATGCCTGTCAACATCTTGGAGCAACAAATCTGGACAAAACCTAAAATAATGGGGAAAAACCCCAAAATAGGGACAGATTTTAAATGTTGCTCTTATAAGCTTAGAAAGTTGCTAGAATAACAGGATTTGTACTAGTATGCATTTTGTGAAGCATATGAAGTCAGAAACTAAACTGTATGTCATTATTTAGTGACTTCAGTCTTCAGTGATTTACCAGAAAAACACAAATTTTATGAGGAAGAGACCAAAAATATGAAGCAGAAATTTGGACATTATGTGAAAATCTGGACAGTGCAGAGCTATGATGCTCTCTGGGAGTGCCAGAAGCAGAATGTAGAAGAGGGTTCATTTCTGCTGGTGAGATCACTGTAGCAATTAATCAAGTCCAGCATGGCAAGGCTACATGAGAGGTTGAAATACCCATAAGTAATGTAAAATAAAATAATGAACCTATATAAGTCAGTCCCTGCTTTTAAGACAGAGTTGCAATCTGTTAAACGACTAGACAACAGTTTCTTAACAATGTTTACAATTTGCACTATAAAAAAGAAGCACTGAGCTCTGTACTTAGACAATGTTTGCCCATGTTTCTCATATTTACTGGAAATTATTTGCAGCTAACTTACTTCACTGGAGCTTAGAGACAGTGCATTTCTGACTTATGCTGCCTTAAGACATTTACTTATCCAACAAGCAAGTTTTAAAAATTGTTTTCATCTTGAATTTCCTGTTGCAACCGATCAACCAATGACTATTTACAAAACTTAAACCTGCTGTCGGAAGCAGTTTCAAACCATTGCAGGTACAACCAACCAGCCAGATATTATTTAGTCCATGTTTGTAAATGTTGTGTTCTACCCTGGAATTCATAGACAATAGCCTTGGATGCATAAATGATCTAGTGCAGATAGGTGCAGTTTTTGCAGCCGAGTAAAATGTGATTCAGAGATATGCTTGGCTGTGATGAAGAATACCTCATTATTGGCTGATTTGCATTTCTCTGAATCACCTGTAATTACCACCAGTGCTAAAAATCACTTTTTTTTGGTTATTATCACTGGAGACCTATGAAACGAGTTGGCAGAGGTACACCCCTCCATCACTTTCCCATACACACACACACACACACACACACACACACACACACACACACACACACACACACACATACACACACACACACACACACACACACACTCACACACACACACACACACACACACACACACACACACACACACACACACATATATATATATATATATATATATATATATATATATATATATATATAGGTACATACACAGACACACATACGCACTTACCCATTTATTCATAGACAAACACACGCACACACACACACACACACACACACACACACACACACACACACACACACACACGCACACACACACACACACATTCCACTACTGATTTTCCACTGAAATTCCCTAAATTTACTTGGAAAGGGTGTGGCTTGGCTTGGAAAGAAATGGATGATTAGTTAGGTCTCTTTGCCCACTGATTCATTTTGATTACAGCACAATGGCATAAACATAAATTAAAACAGAAAATGCATTGTTTTCTCAATTTAGGGAAGCAAAATCAGAATAATAGGTGATACTGTACTCTTCTATGAATGTGTATAACATGCAGACCTGTCATTCTATCCTGCTCCAGACTTGGGAAGCACTTAACAGCACAAAGCGGGAGATTGCTACTGGTTTAGCATAGAAACTGCAAGGAAAAAAAACGACCAAGCCAGAGTCTTCATTGTGCAATACCTTAAACTTCCTGTAGTGGCAGCCCATGCAAAATATGCAAATGATTGCTTAAAGACATAAAGTGTTTCAGCAACATTGCTTGTCTTTGTGATCCTTTTACCTTTTGATTTAATTTAGAGTAGAATGAAAAATAGAAAAAGCCAGTAATTAAAGAATCAGATAGCAAGAGCTAAAGTGATACATACAGATCTTACAGCTAAAAGTGGATGATTTAGAAAACAGAAGCTAGATATGCAGTGTGCAAATTGTATTGCTAAGTGTGACTACACAGGAATTAACGGGTCTATATTAGATACTCAAAGTTACTTAACTTTGAATATGATATGATCGACACCATATCGTCGAAGTTCAGTAACATTGAATACCTAATAAAAACATTTTAAAAAGTCAAAAAACAGAACTACTTGCTTTAAACAGGGGGGCAAGCCCCCCTGCACCCCTCACATGGGGGGCTGCGCCACTCCACACCCCCGGCTACTTAAATATTCCAACTGCGAGACCACACTACACTGAAGTAAAAGGAAATATCCCCTTATGGAGATTTCTGTTTATCTCTTCGATGTTCTGCGGTTTCGCCGTTTACGTGTCGACAATATCAGATTCGACATTGTGATCATTCGTGGATCTAATACAGACCCGGAATTAACAGATTTTATGGAAAGTATTATCAGGGGGATGATATTTTCTCTACATTTTTAGAAAAGAAAGGATTCACAGAGATGGAAGGAGGACTCAGAACTAGATAATCCTCAACATGTCCAGTTTCAGTGGTACAACAGTTAGCACACTTGCCTTTGGTGTGGAAGGCTGTGGGTATTTCTACATCAGCTAGACTGATGCAGTGCAGCATAAGGAGGGGAGGTGTTGCCCTCTTGAGTGTGCCATCCTTTGGATCAGATGTTAAAATGAGACTCCATCTGCTTGAGTTGGTGGTAGCTCAGGTGGATGTAAAAGATTTCATGGCACCTATTGAAAAGAGTAGGGGTTCTTTATTGATTATCACAGCTTATATACATTATTTACATAATATACATTATTTACAGTTATTTACACTTGTATATATAATAGAAAACAGTCTCATATGTTATTAATCATTCTCCCATCCTTTTCTCCGGAGCCAAAAATGTATCTTCTTTAAAATCTCTAATATCCATTTCCCATTAAACTTTACTTCATTAAGTCTCACAATCCATAATGTCCCTAAGATTAAAAATATTTATTATTAATTTTTTCTACTTTTCATTTTTTGTTACCATAATACCCGTATTTGAACATATTCCTATTTAAATTTGCATCCTTTTGAAACCTTTCAACAACTTATTACATATTTCTTCCCATAACCTCTTTACTCTAATCATTCCAAAAACGCATGTTCTGTTGTTTCAAGCTTCCCACAGTGATTGCACACTCTTTCTTGTATTCTTGTATTAGGCATGTTAGCTTTAACAGGCAATTTACCTATCGTCAATCTCCACAAAAAATATTTACATTTATATATTTTCTTACACCATGCAAATCTTATCGTAATAGCAATTCTTTTCTCCTTTTCTAAATGCTTCCATGCAAAAAACATGATCATGTTCTTTCATAATATTCAAATGCCATTCTTCCCTATTATTTTCAACATTATTTATGCTCAATTTCCACAAAAGAATTTTATTTTGGTACTCTTTTATGTCTTCATTCACATAATTTTGCCATATTTTCCCTAACCCCATCTTTTCCCAGAAAAACTTATATTTAACATTCAAAATGTATTCTATTAAATTTCTATTCTCTTTTTTAAAACCTACCAATGTTCTAAGAATGCTGCATGAACAATTGTGTTAATTTACCCTAATCCCCTTCTTCTTCCTTAACATACAGAATCCTTCTACCAACTGGATTTAACCTTGATCCACATATGAACAAAAATACAATAGACATACCATTCATGAAAGGTAAAACTCAGTGCAGGAACAGTGTAGCAGTTCCTGAATGGAGTTTGGCTGCCAAACGATTCAGCAAACAGCTCATCAGACATATACAAGCCTGTCTACACTGTTCCTGGATGGAAGACTGTGTGGCATGCTAATCATCTCATTTGCTGGTGATTCAGGAAGCTGCCAGGTCTCCGTGCAGGAACAGTGTCAGTGCAGAAATGTGTTCAGTTACTAACTGAACACATTTCTGCAAAAAAGAAAACAGAGGCATGACAGCACAAACAAAAGCATGTATTTCACATCTGTAGGCATGCCAATGGCCAAATATATGGCTATTGACATGAATACATGTTTAAGTTTTTTATAAAAACTTTTTTTTTGTGGCTGATCTCTGCCATTTAAGCATAGCTCAGTGGCGCGCAAACACGATAGTGCTGAAAAAAAATGTGAAAACCCAAGTTTAAAGAAAAATTGCATTTTGCCATTATAATCTATGGCATGCAGGATCAAAACAGTACCAGGGGACAGTGATTGTCTAGGGGAAAGGCTCCATGTTAGTGCAGTATCTGTGGGCCAAGGCAGTGGGGTATGCAGATGAGGGGAAATTTACTGAATCACAAAATAGTCCAAAATCTGCACCTAATCATGTAGGTGCTAGAACAGGATTGTGTAGGCAGGAGGAGCAACTAACATGAAAAAGGTGTGTGTCTTGCTTGTTGTAAGCACATTGGAGCTCCATTGCACAGCTAAGCAAGGGGGTATGTCTGAGGCTGAAATGTCTTACACCATGAAATGAAGAATGTGTTCTCATCCAGGGAGGGACATTTCTGCTAAAATGTGTTTAACTTAGCTAAATGGGCTTGTATGGTGCGCACTGGGACTTAAACCAAAAAAACCCACAGTAAATGGCAGCACTGTGTATATGTAAGCAAGGGGGTGTATCCGAGGCTGTATAGCATTGTTTACCTTGACTAAATGGGTGTGTGCAGTGCACACCAGGATTTAAACCACAAAAATAAAAAAGAATACAGGAAATGGCAAGTGGAACAAGAAAAAATGGAAATAGCAGAATACAGGGACTCAAATACAAATAATAGAGCTGGCAGGTAGAATGTATCATACTCAGCCAATCACACAGGCAGAATCTGCAGCACACCACTATAAACAATGCAAACACCTTTCAGTCTATTTTTTTTCCACAAATTCTATACCACTGGTTTACACAGATGGGGAAATTTTGCCTGACAAAACTAACAAAATGTTAGGGGCTGCTGTTGCTCTCATACATCAGTATGTGCAAGAGGCTGAGGGTGGTGAAGAGGACAATGCTGACAACTGCCCCAGACTTATGAGGAGGAGAAAAAGAGTGTTCAGGCCCAAGGTAACCTACCAGGAGCTACATGATCTGGAGATAGTAGAGTGATACAGGGTGGACAGGGACATACTGGAGCAAACTGTGGAGCTGTGCCGGCATCGCCTTACATCCAGAACAAGCAGAGGGGAACACATCACAGTGGATATCAAGGTATGTGTATCTCTATGAATACTAGCTACAGGTACTTTCCAAAGACCAGCTGGGGATTTCATGGGGATCTCACGGGCATCTGCATCCAGGATACTCCACCAGTTCTTGGATGCCATGCGACCACACCACTCATTAGGAGAGGACTTGCAATATGCGTCTCTTCCACCATGTAGTAGACTACCTGGAGGTACTGGGTGCCATAGACTGCACGCACATCCACATCAAAGCACCACCTGGTGACCAGGGTAGGGCCTACATAAATCACAAGGGGTTCTACTCCATCAACTACCAGGTCATGTGCGATGCCCAGGACATTATCATGAATGTGTGTGCTGGCTACCCTGGAAGCTATCATGACTCCTACATCTGGCATTCCTCACAGCTGTATCAGCGGTTAGCCAGGGAGGACATCCCATATGGCCATTTAGTATGCACTGGAGTCGTGGATCATGACACCCATCAGAAATGCACACGTACCCACACAAGAATGCCATAAAGAGGCACATGCACAAACCAAGATCATTATAGAGCATGTGTTTGGGATGCTCAAGTCACGATTCTGTTGCCTTAACATACCTGGTGGAGTCTTGCAATACTCTCCAGCCACATGTACACACATGACCATAGTATGTGTCATGCTACACAATATGATCCTGTGGAAAAAGCTGCAGCAGGAACAAAATGGGGAAGGGCCACACAGCCCCCACCATTGCCAAGCCCTCCACAGGCACAGAGGGACTCAGAGGAGGAACATTCTGAGCCTACCCCTGTAGACAGTATGCCCTAGCCTTGGCAAAGAGGCAACGCATAGCACATACACTGACACTGTAATGACCTAGGGACTGATCTCTCTCTCTCTCTGACTCACACGCACAGCAAAATGGATGCCAAACATCATACCATCTATACCTGACCATGTATAGGGCAGTGTATTCTGTGCATCTGACATAGTCAGCCCTCAAGCACCACCCTCACAACAGCTGCAAGCACAAGGTAAGCCAGTCTCTGTAACCAATTAAAATAATGGGGTGGAATATCTGATAGCATATCCATGGTATTGATCAAGCATGTAAGAGAATGGGGTGGCTAACTGGGATAGCAGCAGACAACTGACAGCTCTGTGGGACAGCAGCATATGTATCTCCAGTACTGCCCTACCCACACCATGCAGTACTACCCTAGTCAACAAATACCACTGCAGTATATGTGGTGAGACAAATAGCTGGATGGGTCATAGGTCACAGGCATGGATGTCAAAGTAGGGTTCCCATACCCACCACCAACCCCACACAGCAGATCAGCTGTAGACAACCATACAGAAATCCCTGACAAAGACCCCCACATGGCGACATCCATGAAATCCCCACCCACAGACTTTTACACAGTGATATCACAGCAGGTCTGACAGTGGCAGTATGGCTTTGAAAGGTAAAAAGTCTGAAACTACAAATGTATATGCTAGACCAAGCTGACCTATGGTTGATACTGTTATGCCTGTAGTCTGAAAGATAGGCGCACCACTAAGCTACATGGGACCAAAATGTTAAGCAAATATCAGCACATTCAGTGCAGATGTGTATCATGTACAGTCATGTCACCCTCTCCATAGTCCCATAGAAATGCAGTAACATGTTCCTATTCTTAAGCAGCATCCAGCTGTCACCCAGACTGATGGCACAATAGTAACAGAAAGCAATTGTCAGTAACACCCACAGTCAACTTACTGGTGTCATCCCAGGGGTGTCTCCTGCCGGCTGCCTGGGAACATATGATTATCAGAATGCACTGCTCTGCTACAGACGGCCTGTATCTGTCACACCTGGCCTACAGGCCTCTGGCAAATGCCTATGCCTCACCCACAGTGCCCTTTAGGGAGTGTCATGGGGTCCATAACACCACCATAACACAGTCCACAAAATGCAAAGAAAGGCCATGCTGACAACTGCTAGGAGCAGACCTGCCAGCCTCAAGGAGCCAGAAATCAGGACAAAGCCATGAATAATGGGGTGTTGAAGGTCCAAAGAGAAGGACACATGTGAAATACTGCTCTAATAATGGTATAGTGTTGATGGAATGATTTATAATAGCATGGGATGACTGATGGGTATGAAGTCTGAAACTGCAATCTCAACTGTCAGTAATATCTGACTTCAACCCTGAGTGACTTGCAAAACACTTTTGCCGGAAAGCCACAATTGTTTGGGTAACCAACAAGATATATGAGTCATGGATGTGGACATTCTGTGATACTCTGTACAGTCGACAGGCAGGGCTAGGAGTTTAAACATGGGAATGCACTCACTGCAGGCAGGTCTAACCCTGGAAGATGGTGACATATCTACACCCACAGAACCCTAAGCCACAGCCATGGGGAGTAACACACCCCTCCCTGATCACTCATCCTATGCAACATCCTGACCCCAACATGTGGCCATCCAAGCAAAATGAGGTGGGCCATACATACATGTGTGACAAATACACCTCCAGGCTGGTCAAACAGTCTAACAGACACAAGACCTGCCAAGTGCAGTCAAGAATTGAGGAGAGCTTAAAGGATATCAGACTAATCTATCAAATGAAAGTAAAGCTAACCTCTTGTATTCTATTAATTCAACATTTAATTTTCAAGTATGGAAAATATATACGTGGAAATTTATACACAGAGCATTTATCACACCAGACTAATTAACTAAATTTATAACATCCAAAAGTACCACTTGTTGGAGATGCTTACTAATTTGTAAAGCAGACTGGATTCATGCTTTTTATGATTGCATTAATATTAAAAAATTTTGGGAATAAATTACTAAATTCTTTCAAGCTATTTTCACAGATACCTTTGTTTTAACCAAATCCCTAATTTTTTTAAATGTCAATGATAATACAGAAATGAGTAAAAAAGACTTATTTCTACTATGGTCCATTTAGCAGTGGTGAGAAAATGTATAGCAAGAAAATGGAAGTCAACACAAGAACCAACTTTGGAAGACTTCTTGAAATTGGTGGAATAAACTGTATTACTTGAAATCCAAGTCAAAGAACTGAGAATTACTCCTAAAAATGGACCAATAATCCTTGGGGGGAAATCCTTGCACTTGTTGAGACATTAAATCTGGACTCAGACTTTTTCAAATTTATTAATTGTACAATATATCTTTCTTTATTTATCTGTTTCAATCTTTACATTGTTAATTGTTCAGGTCAATTGTACATAGTGTATATAGAATGTTATGACATCTGTCTATATAGAAGACTGTAATATTTAATAATTATTATATATGGAAAATAATTTTTTTTTAAAAAAAAAAATTGAGGAGAGCCCAGTGCAAAGTACCGGTAGCTATAGGCAAACATATCTGCCCAAGACACCCCCCACATGTCCTATCCCCTACAACTCTATATCAAGTCTGCCTGTCACCCTGATCCTTTCTGACTTATATTACCCAACTGTGGACTGGAAATCAGACCAGGACAGAACATAAATGCACAGAGATTCCACCATTGTAATATATCACCAAGGTGCTGGACCATTTTGACAGCACCAGCAGTCAATTGCTTGTAGGCAGACCCCTCAACAGGCTGGATAGTGCAAGAATGCATAGAATTTGGCCCATAAACCTTGTCCATGCACCATCCATCCTGTATTCCTCTGGTAAATCACTGCGATGATCTGAGGAGGTATGTCACCAGATACTGAAACAGTACATGAGAGGGTCAAATGGCATATATGACAGATGTCTGCTAAAACCAGCCCTGTAACCCTTGCAGCCCATACAGTAATGAGAGAAATTGTCAGAATCATTGTGTGGCCCATTGTCCTCACATTTTGATAGACTATCTCCAGATATCCTGCACCAACAGGTTGAGAGGTATGGCCGTAGCACAAAACAAACCAGACTGGAGTACAACAATCCCTGGAATGAAGTCCCACATGTACTATAGAAGGACACACTGGGCATGCTGATACACTTAGAGAAATGTCAGTATGATCTAGGAATGAACAGACCTTCCCCATCCAGTGCACTTTCCATTGCCCCACCTTAGCAGTCCTGAAGATGTCTGTTACCATAGAAGTCACTTTTGTTTAGTCCAACCCCATAAGCTCTGTGGCATGTGTGATAACTGCATAACACTATAATAAAAATAATTAGTTAGGTAGGAGTTCTAATTTAAGTCCTGGCAAATGTGAAAGTGTGTGTGTGTGTGTGTGTGTGTGTGTGTGTGTGTGTGTGTGTGTGTGTGTGTGTGTGTGTGTGTGTGTGTGTGTGTGTGTGTGTGTGTGTGTGTGTGTGTGTGCTCACAACTAAAAGCTTTTGGGTCCATTCAAAGCCAGTACACTTCCCCTGTCCCTACTTTAGCAGGCCTGCAGATATCAGTCATCTTAGAAGTGCCTTCCATCAGGCCTCAATCTCATAAGATCTGTGGGGTGTGCGATAACTGAATAACATAATAGTACAAACAACTAGTTAGGTAGGAGTTCTAATCACAGTCCTGGCAAATGCAAGCATGTGTGTGTGTGTGTGTGTGTGTGTGTGTGTGTGTGTGTGTGTGTGTGTGTGTTTGTGTATGTTTTCACATCTAAATGCTTTTGGGTCCATTCAAACTTGGTACACCTCCCCTTTCCCCACTTTAGCAGTCCTGCAGATATCAGTCATCTTAGAAGTGCCTCAGTCCCATAAGCTCAGCTCTGTGGTGCATGTGATAACTACAAAACACAATAGTACAAATAATTAGTTAGTTAGGAGTTCTAATCTCAGTCCTGGCAAATGTAAACGTGTGTTTACAACTAAAAGATTTTGGGTCCATTCAAACCCAGTACACCTCCCCTTTCCCGACTTTAGCAGTCCTGCAGATATCAGTCATCTTAAAAGTGCCTTCTGTTAGCCTTCAGCCCCATAAGCTCTGTGGCATATGTGATAACTGCATAACATGATAGTACAAATAGTTAGTTAGTTAGTTAGGAGTTCTAATCTCAGTCCTGGCAAATGTAAAAGTGTGTGCTTACAACTAAAAGCTTTTGGGTCCATTCAAATCCAGTACACCTCCTCGTTCCCCACTTTAGCAATCCTGCAGATATCAGTCATCTTAGAAGTGCCTTCTGTCAGGCCATAGCCCCATAGGCTCTGTGGAACATGCAATAACTACATAACATGGTAATACAGATAACTAGTTAGGTAGGAGTTCTAATCGCAGTCGTGTCATAAAAGTGCATGTGTATGTGTTCACAACTAAAAGCTTTTGGGTCCATTCAAACCCAGTACACCTCCCCTTTCCCTAGTTTAGCAGTCCTGCAGATATCAGTCAGCTTAGACATGCCTTCCGTCAGACCTCAACTGTATAAGCTCTGTGGCGCGTGCAATAACTGCACAACATGATAGTACAAATAACTAGTTAGGTAGGAGTTCTAATCTATGTCCTAGCAAATGTAGACGTGTGTGTGTGACAGTTGTGTGTGCAAGACTGAGGGATTTGTGTGTTTGTTTATGGGTGATACAGTTTTATGCCATTCCCACCCACAACACTTCACAGTGCCCCACCTTATCAGTCCAGATGATGTCAGTCCCTTATCAGCAACCTTGGCCAGCCGTCACCCATGTAAGCTCAGTAGTGCATGTGATAAATGCTTAACATTATAGTACAAATTATTAGTTTGGCAAGGGTTCTACTTTTGTATCCAGCAAATGTGTGTGTGGGTCTGTATATTTGTAAGTAGAAGTATTTTGAAATGTTTCCCACCCACTGCCCTACTTTTTCAGTCCTGCTGATGTCATTGCCCATATCAGCACCTTTGGCCAACTCTCAGCCCAGTAAGCTCTGTATCATGTGCGGTAACTGTGTAACACTCTGGTACAAATCACTAGTTAGGTAGGGATTCCACTCTCACATCTGACAAGTGTGTATGTCTGTTTATAGGACAAAGTATTTTGATAGGTTATATACCCACTGCACTACTTAATCAGTCCTGCTGATATCATTCCCTTTATAGGTTCACAAGTGTGTAGTAGGTAATGGCCAATGAGCCTTAAGCCTAGCACATAGAAGGGCCCTGCCATTATGCCACCTGGTGTTACTTACCAGTGCCTGTATCAAGTATAGCCACTGCAGTGATCCTTGGGTTGAACTGTCTATTACCCATCCGCTCATCAAGATTTCACTGGAACATGGTCAGGCTAGGTGCTCTGCATGACATGTATAGGAAGTGTATTCCAGGGCTTGTGCAGTCTCTTGGTGAGGGACTTGTCCCACCAGCATGTTGTGGTGATTGTGGTACTGAGGTAGAGGTCACTACAGTGTGTGGTGTGGAGAGATCTATATGTAGAATTTCTAAACTAGCTGGGTCAGACATGACTTTGTAAATCAAGCACAGATAGCTGCTGATTAGGTGATATGACACAGAGAATAGCTTGGGTCTGCTGAGTCTGTCTGTGTAGGATGTGTGTTTAATGCATATGAACTCCTTTGTAAGGTGCTTATGTGGCTTCTCCAGCTGTAGCAGGTGTCTAGTGAAGTACATGGCAAATGGGCCATAATACTTGGGGAGTGGGCTAATGAGGGAATAGTAGACAGAGATCATTACCTCTGTCTTCCTGGATGCAAAACCCTTGGTAATGGAATGTGCAATATAGAAGGACTTCCTGACCACAGTGGCAATGTGTGCTTGAAGGAGAAGTTGCTGTCAACCTGTGTCCCCAGGTCTTTATAATGCCTAGAGTGTTCATTAGGCTCCTATTGATGTGGAACTTACTGGGAACTGAGTGTTGTACCAAAGGGGATGATGATGCATTTTGTGGTGTTAAGCTTCTGGCCATGGTTTCCATACCACTCATTGGTCTCAGTGAGGCCTTTCTGTAGGATGTCTGCATCACTTGTGGAGTTCATGATATCTCCCAGCTTGCAGTCCTCTGTGAACTTGGTCAGACAGAGTTCCTCTGCATTGGGCTGGACTCCTGAAAAGTAGATTCTGGATAGGGCACTATCCAGCACTGATCCCTGTGGGACCCCACTCGTGACTGCTTGTCAGTCTGACTTGGAGTTTTCCACTGTCACACTGTGTGTTCTTTGAGCCACTTTGCAAACCACCCACTGATATAGGGGTTGATGCCTAGTTTTTTGGGTTTACCAATAATCCCTGACTGATGAATGGTATCAGAAGCCTTGGCCAGATTGATGTTGGCTGTATGCAGTGCCTTACTATCATACACAGCCCTGGTGACTCACTCAAAGACGTCAACCAGGTTGAGCAGGCATGATCTGCCATTCACAAAGCCAACTATGTGGGGATCCAGAGTTAGGAGGTCAAGGTTGTTGCATCCTCTACTGAGAGTCAGTATGAGCCAGTCCAGGCCATTGGAACTGATGAATTCCATGAAGCGCTGGGCCAGTGTACTGGTGCTTGACTACTTTCCCCAGGTGATGGTGGGATAGTTGAAGTTTCCTACTATGTCAGTCTTTGGTTGGACCTTCATAGATGCCATGGTGTTGAGCAATGTGCATTGACAGTCTAGGGACATAGCTGGGGACCGATAGCAGGCTATGGTGTGGATTGCACTATTCCTCAAAGTCAGTTTTACAGAAAGTACCTCTGATGCATTATGCTGGGATACTAGTCTGGAGCTGTGCATATCCATTATGGATATGGAGACAACACCACTTGTGGAGGTGTGGTCAATGTTTTGGTGCTGACAGCTGTGGAATACATCATAGCCTGTTAGTGCAGGGCTGCTGTCTGCTGCTGTGAACCACCTCTCCATTACAGCACAACTATCAATGTCCTCCAATCTGAGGAGTGCTTTGAGTGACTGCACCTTGGCAGTCTACTGTTGAGCAACATGACCCTCAGACTGCATACATGTCTAGCTGTTACAGTGGTAATTTGATTTGGAACTCTGCCTAATAAGGCACTATAGGGGTGGCAAGACACTTACCCTGTACCTGGAAATACAGGGCTGACAGATTTAGGACATCTCTGGCCAAGGCATTGAGATCTTTCAATCATGTTATCCCAAGCAGAAAGATAATGGATCCCCTGAGAATGACCCACAACACATAAGCCAATGTTACAGTCAATTACCTGTTGAAAGTACTGCACCATCAGTCTGTGTAGTGGCAATATACTGCCCAAGGCTACTGTCACACCTACCTGGACCACATAATCCGAGTGTTCAACCATGTCTCTTGTCATGTAGCCCAGGGAGGTGTGTCTCAGGTCATTTACACCCACATGGATGATGACAGAGTGATACTTGTAGCTGTTATGGAGTGGCCTGACTGGGTGTGTCATGTGCTGGATGCTGGCATGAGATAGACAGTCGGCTGTTACCTCCTCCATAATCAACATAGTAAGTGGGACATCTGTGTGCCACAGTATTGAGTCACACATGATCATTGTATTGTGCAAGGTGGTCATCCTTAGGTACTTAAGTTGGGGGGCACACTGTGTAGGTGATATATGTGTCCTTTGGCATGTGCTATGTCATGGTGTCTGAGTGTGTGTCTGTCTTGCTGGTCTATGCTGTTTGTGTAAATGTCCATTGAGTGCCTCTGTGAAGGTGGGTGTGTGGCTTTTCAGTGTATGTCAGGGCTGTCATAGTGGATGTTGGGGTGAGGTATGTGGTCCACATGGTGTGGTGCATGTGTTGATCTCATCCTCTTGACCAGCTAGTCCAGTCTTTGCTGGAGAGTGCATATTCCCACATTTGGTGATATAGGGGTAACTCCCACTGGTCAGTGTGTTTGGAGTTTAGAGGAGAGGGCTGTTGTATACATGAGGCAGTTGCAACAGTACCTCAAAATGGACAAGTGCACCAGATTAATGGGTGAAAGCACAGAAAACTGTACTTCAATCATGCCAGGAGGAATGGTCATAAGTAGAACGTACTGGGGCTAATTCTGTGATGAATGAGTACTGCTGATGGCTCCCATGTGTGATACACTTATTGATACAATAACCTGTTGAAGTGCAAAGCTATAATGCTATTTGAAGTGCAAGATAGAAAGAACTAGCAAGATGTACAGTGGAAACTGAAGGCAGACTTCCTGCCATCTGTAATACTTTACCTCAGCTGTACAGTTATCAGCACCTTTGGCCAGTTGTAAGTCCAGTAAGCTCTGTAGCACATGCAGTAACTGTGTAACACTATAGTAGACTTAACTAGATAGGCAGGAACTCTCATCCCAATACTGGCAACCGTGTGTGTGTGTGTGTGTGTGTGTGTGTGTGTGTGTGTGTGTGTGTGTGTGTGTGAGAATCATGTACTGTGTGGGTTATACCATTTTTGTCTTGTTTACCACCCTTTACACTTCCCCTCACTCCCATTTAGAAGCCCTGTTGATGTCATTCACCTTAGAAGTATAAGCTCTGTGGTGCATCTGATAACTGCATAACAGTATAGTAGAAATAACTAGATAGGCAGGAGTTCTGATCCCAATACTAGCAACTGTGTGTGTGTGTGTGTGTGTGTGTGTGTGTGTGTGTGTGTGTGTGTGTGTTTGTGTGTGTGTGTGTGTGTATGTGTATGTGTGTATCAGATACTGTGTGTCTTATACCATTTTTATTTGTGTTCCACCCATTACACTACCCCCCACTGTACTTTACTACTGATGTTGTTATCATTCACCTTAGAAGTACCTTTGGACAAGGTGAGATTGTGTAAGCTGTGTGGTGCATCTGCTAACTGCGTAATACCATAATACAAATAACTAGATAAGCAGGAGTTCTAACCTCAATACTGGAAACTGTTTGTGTGAGAATCATGTACTGTGCAGGTTATAACATTCTGAGTTGTGTAACACCATACTCATCCTAATTTAATACTCCTGTTGATCTCATTCACCTTACAAATACCTTTGGACAAGGTGAAATTGTGTAAGCTCTATGGCATGTCTGATAACTGCATAACACTATAGTAGACATAAATAGGTAGGAGTTCTAATCTGAATACTGGTGTGTGTGTGTGTGTGTGTGTGTGTCTGTGTGTCTGTGTGTGTGTGTGTGTGTGTGTGTGTGTGTGTGTGTCTGTGTGTGTGTGTGTGTGTGTGTGTGTGTGTGTGTGTGTGTGTGTGTGTGTGTGTGTGTGTGTGTGTGTGTGTGTGCATGATACATGGCAGGTGACCACTTCCTGATGCCCTTACTTTATATAGTGTCGTAATGACATCTGCCTCACATGCAGGATGTGATACCATTGTACAGGCCATACCAGTCCTCTGTACAGATGTGTCTGGAACATCCAGATGCTTGGAACCTATTACTGCTCTGTCTGCCTTAACAATGCCCACATATGTGATATAATTGCCAAGTAGACCACAGTGAGTGTACTGACACATATGGAAGCATCAGGTATCATACCTGACCGAAACATCATACTGATACAATGTCTGCTACCCTCATACTTGTCCAGGCTTGTAGGTGTAATACATGAGTCCAGATGCTTGGTTTTACAAGTGAATTGTTCATGCCATAGGTCAGGTGTGGACTGACATATTGTGGTCTGAATCAGTATCTTTCAGAAATAAATGTCATCTTAACAGGTGTGCATATACATTTTATAGCCACTGTATAGCAGTAATGTTTTACACATGTCCTTACCTTAGTCTGTTTGTCCATCACATTTTGCTGGTGTCTGTCCAGACGTCTTGCACTGACAGGTTGTGAGGTATACTACAGGATTGTTACATTCTCTTCAGATAGGCCCCTGTGGTGACTCCTGTGATGCAATACAACTAACCCCACCACAAGTTAACTTGCGTATAAAGCAATATGGCTATTACTCGTAGTTGTGTGCATGGTAACTTGCATGGCTTCCACATGCCTGGGGTATTGCCAAAGCACAACTGAACAATTCCATACCCAGCAGCTTCAGGCTGCTGACCCATATGCAGACTGGAGTGATCTATGTAGTTGTGGGAGAGAGGTATTGTCAGCAGACTTACATGTGCCCTTGGAAAAAGATGGATGCAGCATGTCATGCACATTTACAGTACAACACCCAATATTACACAATTTGCTGTCCTTCACCAAAGATTTGCACTTCTGTGCATTAGAAATCCCCATCCATAACTTCAATCAGACCTTGCACATGCATGTAGATAATGTACAGATACAAGTATGTATCATACAGTAGTCTACTAATCCCCACTGGGATCTTACCTGCATGCTCATTGTCCATTTTGTGTGTGCCACCCACCTCCAGCAAGTGGGGCTTTGTACCCTGGTGTTGTACTGTGATGGGTGGCCCAGTCTTGGCAAGGAGCTCCTCATTTGGTGTCAGTGGGAGCTGCATGTCTGTGCTCCCACCTGTGGTTGTGGGGTCCCTGGCCATGGCAGCAGATCTTTGCCAGGAATGGCATATGAGGTTGGTGGAATGATGCCACACCTGCTCATATGTACATTTGTGCATACCCACCTAATTTACCCTGTGGACAGGGTCATCCTACAGGGTGGTCCTCTCCTGCAGACATTGCTGGCTTTGGCCCAACAGTACTGTGTGGTTTTGTATTATGGCTTCCATTATCAGATTGTATTACGCTGGTGAAAAGGTCTCCCACCAGTGATGTGACATTGCATCTGGTAGACACTAACAGGGAAACACATCACAGGACCCCATACATTTGACAACAGTATCGCCAGTACCGGCACATGTACCTTGAATACCAGTAGCCAACACTCACAACCATACCAGTAGCCACCACTCACAACCACAGCATACTCTGTAATACAGCAGCACAATATCAGCTTACATTGCACTCCTGGTCCTGATGAGTCATATTGCAAGGGCAAGTTGTTTGCATAATCTGTCATTCCTCATTCAGATCTGTGTAAATGGATGACAGTAGCCATCTTCCATGTGGATGGTGTGTGGATGGTGCTGTGGCTTGGTGTGGCTACAGTATGTAATGCAGCTGGGAGCACATGCCCGAGTTCATGTAGGACACAGACAGGGATGATATGATGTCCCATGGATACTTACATTTGTTGCCATTCAATAGGCAATATGTACCTGCTCAATGATGATGAGGGGAGGTGTGTGGGTGCAGTACATATCTACCTATAGTGATGCTGAAACAGGGAGGTGTTTGCCCTAACCCTATCTGCATCAGGTTGCCTATAGCTATGTTGTGTGTGTATGTGATCTGATTGGCCACTGTTACAGGTTGGGTTGGTATGTTGCCTCTGAAATTGCAGACATATGGGAAGATGGCCATGTGATTATCCCTGGTGGATGTCTCCAATTTTTACTCATAGTTGGCCTTACATTAATCCACCTGTAACCTCATATGCTTGTTCAAACAATGGCTGACTTGATGCCAGGTTGGTTGCTGCCCCTACTTTACCCTGTACAGCCACTATAGGGACCACATCTGTGGTTTGTGTAATGATGCTGTCCAGCAAAGAGGATGACTATACATTGGTGGAGGCAAGTACGGTATTGCTGAGTCCATACAGCCATGTATGTGTTCAGTCAGTTGCTTGTAGTGGGTATGACCACAAAGTCATAACATAGTTGGACACCTCTCCAGTTAGTAATGATAATTATGTTTATTGTACTAACCATGGCTGTGTCAAGGAAATGCAACAACCAGTAGCTGTAGAAATGTTACTCTTTTGAGTGCACAGTAATTAAAATTACACACGTGTACAACATGTACAGCTGTTTTAACTGACATTTTGCATCCCATGTCTGTTTTCATGAGGTGGACACATACACCTACTCATACTGACATGTGCATAGCTAATAGATCACATACATGTCTGTTCTATGTCAGTATGGCACACTAAATTCACTCTTGCTGCACAATCATCCCTCTCAACCTGTTACAGCAGGACATGTGTAGGATGCCATGCATACATGGGTGCAATGGGATAAAATCAGTGACAGTGTCTCAATATTGCTGTAGCATACTTGAGTCATTCAATAACACAGTAGCCTTTGCACTGACAGGCATTCCCTGGAGGATGTCCAACAGTCATATGGCAATAAAAGAAGGGAAAGGCTAGGAGGGTGGTATTGAGGGTAAAAATTGTTAATGCTGGCAGTATGAGTGGTATAGGGACCAGGATAGCTGATATGATGGCCAGGGGATGGTTGATATATTGTGTGTGCAAGAGACCGCATGGAAGGGGAGCATGGCTGGGTGTATGGTAGGCAGGTCACAATTGTGCTATCAAGGTGTGGACTGGAGGTGGAAGGGAATAGGGCTTCTGCTGAAGGAACAGTATACCAAGAGTGTTTTTGGATGATGGCATAATTCTCTGATAGAGTGTTTCTGAAGCTGTAAGCTGATGGTGTAATGATGGCTGTTGTTAGTGCATATGCTATGCAAGTTGGTTGTGCAATGGATGAGAAAGAGAAATGTGACGTCAGTTGGATGACGTGGTGATAACTGTATCCAAGGGTGACAGAGTGGTAATTGCAGCAGATGTCAATGGGCATGGTGGTGAAGGGAAGAGAGGGGATGGGGAATTGATGGGTATGTAAAAGGAGTGGAGAGGATGAGATGGTAGTGGATTTTGCAAGAAGGATGGATATGGCTGTGGTGAATACGCACTATAACACGAGGGAGGAGCATAGGATGACATACAAGAGTGGAATAAGATGCACATAGCTGGAATATATCCAATGTAGGAGGGACAGTTTGAAGGAGATTGGAGACTGTAAAGTGGTGACAGGGGAAAGTGTATTTAGGCAGCAGAGAATGTTGGTATGTGAGATGATGTTGATGATTGAGATGAGGAGTATGGGGGCAGCACCAAGGATCAAATCGTGTGAACTGGAAAAGTGTGCTTGTGAGGTGGATTTCAGGGTAGAGTTGAGACAGGCACTGGGTGGCAGTGACAATCTAACAAATATCTGGTTAAGTACAGCAGAGCTGGTAAGGGAGACAGCTAGACAGGTGCTTAGGGTGACGTGGATGGAGAAAGCCATACAAGGTCACCTGTTGGTGGACCGAGGAAGTACTAGACAGTATACAGAGACAGAGGTTGGGGAAGGAGTGGGGTTGTCAGAGAGATGAGGAAAGTAGGTAGGCATATGAGGAGATGTGATGTGCATGGCAAAGAGAGAGAGGTGGAAAAGGCTGAGGATGGGTATATGAGGAGTTCTATGACAGGTTGGACACTAAGGAGGGATGACAGGAATTGTACAGACTGGCTGGGCAGATCCACTGAGCTAGGAAAGATGTACATCAGATAATGGTGATAAAGGATATTGAGGTGTATGTACCTACAAGCAAGGAGAGTGTGTTGAAGACATGGACAGTGTACTTTGAGAGACTGATGACTGAAGAGAATGAGACAGAGAAGGTTGGATGATGTGGGTATGGTGAATCAGGAAGTGCAATGGCTTAACAAGGAGGATGCAAGGATGGCTATGGAGAGGATTTATACTGGCAAGCCTGTTGGTCCACATTACACACCTGTGGAAGCATGGGGTTGTTTAGGGGAAATGGCAGTGATGTGTTAGCCAGACTGTTTACTGATATCTTGGGAAGTATATGATTGCATGAGGTATGGAGAGAAAGTGCCTGGGTACAGTGTTAACAATGAGGCTGATGTGCAGTGCTCCGATAACTACAGAGGGATAACACTGAGCAGTTACAGCATGGAGTTATGGGTAAGAGTAGTGAAAGCTAGGTTATGCAGGGAGGTGAGGAGTACTGGTCAGCAGTATGGTCTCATGCGTGGAAAGGACACTACTGATGTGATGTTTGCTCTGAGACTGTTACTGGTGGAATACAGAGAAGGTCAGGAGTTGCTCTGTGTCTCTCTGGATTTACAGAAAGCATGTGACAGGGTGCCTAGACAGGAGTTGTGGTATTGTATGAAGTAATGAGTGGAAGAGATATATGTAAGAGTGGTACAGGATTTGTAAATGTGTGATGTGACAGCATTGAGGACAGGTAGAAATGGCAACGGATGATCCACTGTGGCAATCCCAAATGGGAAAAACCAGAAGACAGTGAAGGGGGATGTTGTAATGTCAGTCTTCACAAATTTGGCAAGGATGTGACAAACATACACATATGGTCAGTGTGCAGAACACTGGACAGCTGGATGCTATGAGCTCAGTATATAACATGAAGTTCAACACACACATCTGCAGCAGTACTTTACTCTGGACATGCTCTCTATAGTTGTCTTATACTTACAACACAAAATGTGTATCGTAGTTATATGCACAGGCAACATATGGATATGTACAGCATCCCGGTAGCTGGTCTAGTCACTACAAACAGAGCCACATGCTCTGGCCAGCCGTGCTGTTCAGCAGTACATCAGTACAGCAAGTCTTGATGAGAAATATGCTTTCAAACACCTATTTTCCATTATTACAGACCACCTACTGCATTCAATTACATGTTTACTTGTTTCACATACCTTTTTTCTTTTTTTCTGGATTTTCCACAGATATAACCTTTTTTTCTCACACTACTTCTGCTTTGCACTGATAGACAGTCTATGACAGAGGTGATTTGAATAGATGGCAGGTTGTTTTTTGTAGGTAATGCTCATGACCATGTGCTGGCCTGAGCACCAACTGGTATTCCTCAGTTGATGATTGCATTCAGACCAGCTGTGTAGTTATTCCAATAGCCAATGTCATGGCAACACACTCCTGTAATTGAGTACTCCATGTGGGCGTTGACCCTTTCCTTTACCTGTGAGGATGACATCCTGGAGGTGTGTGAGCTAATACCTCTTAGAACAAGACCTGTGAAGACAATCCAACTAATGGTAGAGAAGCTTCAAGACTTAGGGGCAGAATGTGAGTATTGCTGTTATATGTTTTGAATACTGCTTGTTTAACAGGGTTTTCCTGAACATGCTACTTCTGCATGGGTTTCAGTCTGAGAAAGTTCTGTGTCTATATAGCTCTCAAATGTAGGGCTATCCCCATAATGGCCAGAGGATTGCCTGTTATGTTTGGTCTGTTCCTCAGACACTCAGACAGGCATTGTTCTTGGCAAATCAGTAGCATACTCTGGTGATTGCAATCAGTAAATGCAAACATCCATTTATTTTTCAGACTTTATATCCCTGTAAAAACTAAATGAAAACTCCAGCCAAGCTGGAACTTCCAATGAGTGACCTCTCAAATCTCCTGAATCAGAGGCCCACAGGATATATGCAAATGACCTTTATGAACACCAGGTATTTCAGCTAATTGATGATTCTGAATGCCCATGATTTGTTTTGTCATTTTAATGGAAATTTCAAGCCAATAAAGCTAACCCCCACTTGCTGTGGATATGCATAATTTGGCCTTGTTATTACCTCATTAGCACAGCACAAGCAGAGTGTTTGGCTAAGCATAAGAAACATAGGGCTGTTATACCCAGCTGATGTCCATTATCATTAGGGTGACTGCAAAATATCCCAAATAACAGACTAAAACAATCTGTAAAAACTAAATGAAAACTCCAGCCAAGCTAGAACTTCCAATGCATGACTTCTCAAACCTCTTGAATCAGAGGCCCATAGGATATATGCAAATTACCCTTATGAACACCAGGTGTTTCAGCTAATTTTTGATTCTGAATGCCCATTACTTTATATCCCTCAGAAAAGATATGTTACAACAAACCCTGTAACACCAGCAATTTTCTCAGTGTATAACAGCAATATTTCAAGCATGGCCATGTCTTTGGGCCTCTCTCCCAAATTATGTTAGGCTTTGTGCAGATACCATACAGTAGGAGGTTGATAGTTAGGGTCTACCATTATTTTGTTCTGTCATTCCTGCTGAGGGGAAAGGGTTGACAACATGTGGGATTCTGTAGTTTCAAGAGGTTGGTGTATGGACAATGCTCTTAGATGCCCTTATAACATATTTTATATGGGGAAGAGTAACAAGTGTTTTAAAACTAGGCTGTCAGAACATGTGAGAGCTATTACTGATGAGAAAGATGACAGTTCTATAACTGTACATTTTAATAATTCTCACCAAGGGGTTAGGTCATGAAAGAACATTTATGTACAGAATCAGTTTAAATTCTTAAATCAGATACATTATCCCCTAGGGGTTACATGAGTAGTGTAATTGGAGGCTTTGAAAATACATGTAATTAAGTGTAGTGGGTTACAAGGTACTGCTCTGGAAAAAGACTGTTTTTCAGTTTGATCAGTCATCAAAGAACAATGATGTACAAAATCAATGTATGTTTTTAAATGTGATACTTTATCCCCAATGGGTTGAATGAGGAGTGTAATTGCAGGCTGTGTATTTAAATGTACCTAAGTGTTAATTGTGTCTTCTAATTAAGGCAATTATTTCTTGTAATGTGCTACTCCTTGAAGGCTTTGGCAAAGACATCATAGTAAAATGAACTTGTGTGAATTACTGGCTGTTTGTACTGTTGTTTACTATCTTCACTCATTGTAGTTGTTTTGCTAAGAGGTCACGGTATATTTCTAGTCATTGTGTATGACCTATCATGAGTTTGTAGCAGTATACTGTTCACGTATTATTTGGACTTGGAGGGGGACAGATGTGAGTGCCATGGGTCCTTTTGTATCCAACTGTGCATGCTGCCCCAGTTATGGATGGTCTATCAGCAGCATATGTTTGTATGGGCGTTTAGAGACATGTATGCATATATATATATATATATATATATATATATATATATATATATATATACATACATACACACACACACACACACACACACACACACACACACACACATATATATATATATATATATATATACACACACACACACACACACACACACACACACACACACACACACACACACACACACACATCAGTATTTCTTGGCAATATATCTATATATTGTTATATATATATATATATATATATATATATATATATATATATATATATATATATATATATATACCCACACATATCTATCTACACCTCTATATATGTAAATATCCTTTTTCATGTATATATTTGTAGAGAACAATCATTTTTCATTGCACAGTGTGTCTTTCCTATTGTAAACTGACTCTACTGCATATGTTGTAAAAAATATCCTGACATCTCACAGCTAAGATGGCCTAGTAGTAAATTGCTGTGACTATGGTATGTAGCATCTCAGGTTCAAGAGTGAGCATGGGTAATTATTTTGTTGGTAGACAGAAGCTGGGCTGCTGGATACAGAGTGATTAAGGCACTTTTAAGCAGTTGTAAGCAGGTTTGTGTGGGTTTGCGTGGTGCTAAGTGGCGCTAAAACATGGTTAAACTGATAACTGTGTAAAGTATGTAGGCTTCGCTTACCAATGCTTACCAGTGTGCAAATATGCTTAGCAGAGCTAACTACTGGTTATCATTCACATTTAAGAAATGTGTAAGCCTGCTAAGCATAGCTCAGCCCTGGTAACCATTGCTCAAATTCCAGTCTCATAAAATAGCAGAGTAATGACATCATGTAATAAGTTTATTTAATGTCCTGTACATAGCATGCTTTTATGTGCATTCATTACAGTAGCAAGGGGTGTGACTATACTGTACAGGACACTTGGGTATGCATGGGTAGTATCACATTTTTTTTTATGTATTATGTTTTTATACATGGGTAGTATCACATGTCATATGCGCTCACACTTGCATGTTACACCAGCTACAGTACACTGGTTGACGAATATAATTCCACACATATTGTATTATGAAATTAGTACTGCTGACACTGCTTTTCCATGTAAAATTAGATTGCCTGTTGTAGTACTCCAATCATGCACCTCTGCATACAGAGCTACACCTGTGTTTGTGCCTCTGTCCTCAAATGATGTTAGGCTTTGTCCAGATATCATGCACTGTGAGGCTCAGACATATTTAGTAGCGTTATTTCTTGCCTTCATTCCTCCTACCATCCCAGTGATGTAGTGGACCCACATACAAGTTACAGGGAAGTGGCCAAAGATATCAGTCGTGATCCTGTACATTCAGAGGTGAACTATACTTTTGAGAGGTCTATGAATATCTGGCCATTGTTGATGGACTGTCAGGATTGTGTATACATGTCATGTGTGCATGTCATTTCGGCTGTGTATGGAGGGGGTAGATGTAAGTATTATGGCTCCTTTTTTATCTGACTGTGCATGCTGCTTCAGAGTCTGCTGGTCTATTGGCTGTATGCCTTTGTAGCAGTAGACTGAGACATGTCCTGTACCACGGTCATGATTCAGACTACACTGAGAATTGGACCACTATATGTATGGGTACTGTGTGACTGGAAAACTATTATGTATTTCTTCACACAGTCCATATACTTTACTGTTCGCCTGACCTACTGTTATGTAACTGTGACTGTAGTGGAACTAGTTGTGGGTATGTACTATCACACTGGTGTCTGATTTTTGGTGCTGTAACATCCCTGTAGTGCCTGACATCCCAAAGGGGGATGAGAACAGATTCACTGACATTGAGCTTAAGACCATGGCTCTGACACCAGTCACTGGACTCATTGAGGCCTATCTGTAGGATGTCAACATCACTTAGGGAGTTAATAGCTCCCAACTTGCAATCATCTGCAACATTGTCAGCCAGAGTCCCTTCATGTTGGCATGGACTTAAGAGAAGTTGATACCAAACAGGAGAGGACCCAGGACCAAACTTTGTGGAACTCCACACATGACTGGTCAGCAGTCTGACTTCGGCTCAGCTACTTTCACACTGTGGGTTCTATCTGTGAGACAGTTTGCAACCCACCTACTGTTATAGGGGTTGATGCGTAGCTTAATGAGTTTATCTATGAACCCTGAGTGGAGAATGTTATCAAATGGCTTGGCCAGATTGAGGTAGGCTGTAGGAACGACCTTGCCTGCATCCACAGCTCTAGTGACTGACTCAAAGAAGTCAACCAAGTTGATTGAACAAGCATGATCTACCCTTCACAAAAGCAAACTGTGTGGGATCCTGAGTCTGGAGTTTCCCATATCCCTGTTTCTTAGGTCCATGAGGATGCATTCTATAACTTTGCATGACAGCCTTGTCAGGCTAATGGAGCAATACTTCCCAGGGTATTTAGCCACTCCTCCTGTGTGGAGAGGGATAACTGTAGCAGTGCACCAGTGAGTAGGGACAAAGCCTGAGGTGAGGCTGTGGTTGAACAGGTCACACAGGTGAGATGCCAGTTCACTCTGTAGTTCATGCGGAAGACAGCCAAGGATATTGCCAGGTCCAATAGAAGCTGTATTCTTGGCCTTGGACAGTGGTGTGCTAATCAAAGCAGCAGTACTACTGGGTGCCTGGCAGTGTACTGGTATTGTGATTGGTCCTTTGGGGTGGGAAGACAGGTAATGCTTCCACTGAATCTGTGTTCCAGTATAATGGCAATATCTGTTGCCTCAGTATAGGAGTTAACATTGCACAGTAACTCAGAGCACATGTTGGTATTGCCATGGAGATTCTTTATATAACTATAAGAGGCCTTGTGGATATCTTTACTGTGTGCTGCAAATCTGTTTTCACAGCTAGCTTTAGAATATTTCATGAGGAATCTTATCTTTTTGTTGAGGCTGATATGGGGGGTTTGCCAGTCTTGGGACTTCACCTTATTCCATATCAGTTTCCTCCATCTGTTGTAGAGTAGTCTGGGCAGGGGACCACCAGATTGGCTTCCCCTTTCTGGAGGGGAACATCTTGTTTCTGTTGGATATGGTGGAATCCCTACATTTGTGTATGTGTTCATACTGGATTGGTGTGTGTTTGGAGGTCATGCAACTAGTCTCCATTTGCATGGGTGACGTGAAGTTAACCACCTATGATCTTTGGAGGCCAAAGATGGCTTTGGAAAGGTTTTTCATGGCAGTTATCTTTGCAGGGGGGTGGGGATGTGGATTTCTAAGGTGATGAAATTGTGGTCAGATCTTACCATGGCAGAGTTGACTACTGGTGTACAGCAACAGTTGCCCATGTTAGTACGCAATAGGCAAATTATGTTGCAACCTGGTGTGGGTGTAGAAATGAGCTAGTTCAGGCCATTGGAATGGATGCATTCCAGGCAACATTGGGCAAGTGCATTGATACATGGGTAGCTTTCACAGTTAGACGGGTAGTTGAGGTCAGCCAGTATGTTAGTGTTAGGTTGGACAGTAATATTCTCCAGGGCACTTAGGCACATGGGGTTTGAGTCTTGGGACATGGTTGAGGACCTATTGCAGGCTACAACTTGATTTGCTGTCTTACTCTATGTTAGCTACACCTGCAGTATCTGTGATGCATTATGTTGGGCTATTAGTGTGGACGTGTGCACATCCTTTGTGAATAAAGAGTGCTTTGAGTGAGTGCCATTTGAGATTTAGACATCTAGTGTTAAGAAGCATGACCCTCAGATTGCATTTGTTTCTAGATTATTTAGGTATATTTATGTAAACATAGTATATATATATATATATATATATATATATATATATATATTTGTATATATGTGTGTATGGGTCTACTTCTAAACACCGACACGCCGATTCCCCGACACAAAACTCACCGACGCCAAATAACCGAAAACACACAAACCCTACACAAACCCGACAACGCAAAACACCGAACACCAAATCACCGACACACGGAACGTAAACAACACGCGACACTACATACCATACACACTAGCCCTGACCCAAACCCTAACCCTAAGGTCCGACACTATCGCACACTTCACCTACCTGCACCCTAACCCTAACTCACTTACACACCCCTAGCCCAAGCTCCGACACTAACGTACACATCACCTACCTGCACCCTAACCCTAACTCACTTACACACCCCTAGCCCAAGCTCCGACACTAACATACACATCACCTACCTGCACCCTAACCCTAACTCACTTACACACCCCTAGCCCAAGCTCCGACACTAACGTACACATCACCTACCTGCACCCTAACCCTAACTCACTTACACACCCCTAGCCCAAGCTCTGACACTAACGTACACATCACCTACCTGCACCCTAACCCTAACGCACTTACCTGACCACTCCTACCTCCGTCACTGTCGCACACTTACCGGGTCGCGATCGCAGATTACCCTTGTCGGTCTTTCCACTGTCGGCGAATCACCCTGTCGGTATACGTACCTGTCGGTCATCTGGCGTCGGTGATTTCCGCGTCAGGGAATCGGCGTTTCGGTCTTTTGAATGGGACCCGTGTGTATACATTTATATAATTTTCTATATATTTTTATGTATATATGTATATAGTTTACATGTATATCTCTATAGATGTATTTTGTGTCTATATTTGTCCACATATATGCATCACCATACATAAATACATGTATATATAGAAAACCTGACTAATTCTACAGAATCTTTTCCCTACTATTGAATGACTCTGCTGACTGATATGTTTGGAAAACATATGCATTTTGTAGAGCTCACATGGTGTAGTGGTACATTGTTCTGACTATGGTATACAGTGCCCTGGGTCCAAGACTTGGTAGGACTGATACTTTTGTTGCAAGGCATAGTAGTTGCTGCTGGAGACAGAGGGATAAGGGCAATATTTCAAAGATGTCCCTTATTTTGGGCATGTTGACCCCCATTTTGACATCCTTTGGACAGATTTGTTACAGTAAGAGGTTTGGGGTATGGATCTGATGTGCAACTCCACTACATATATATGTAAATATATATATATATATATATATATATATATATATATATATATATGTATATATATATGTATATATATGGGTCTATTGCTTTTGGTTGAATTACATTTGGTCAAAAATTATTTCAGACAGCCCACTTCATTGAAAGCTCATTTGATTGAAAGCTCATTTTGTCGAATTCAATTTGGTCGAAAAAGGAATATAGCCCCTGCCCCACTGCAGTGCGACCTTGGAGTGAGAATATAAAGTTAGGGGGTGTGTGGGGGGCACAGCCCCCCACATTTTGCAATTAGTTTTTCCTGATGTTATATGTTTCAATGTATTTTTAATGGATACACAAGTATATAATAGTGAATACACTGCAAGTATGTGGTGGCTATGGCTGCCTCACCCCCTAATGTGGGTTGCTGTGCTCCCCACACCCCCCTAACTTTATATTCTCACTCCAAGGTCACACTGCAGTGGGGCAGGAGCTATATTCTATTTTCGACCAAATGGGTTTTCAGTGAAATGCATTTTCAGTGAAGTGGGCTGCCTGAAATCATTTTCGACCCAATATCATTCGACCAAAAGCAGTAGACCCATATAAATATATATATATATATATATATATATATATATATATATATATATATTTATGTACATAGATATATCTGCATGTATTAATTTACTTTTCTATCTATACATGGCATTTCTCTATGTATATATTTCATATGTATATCTCTACATATATTATGTACTTATTTGTTCAAGATAGTACCTCAGAAAGGGAAAAAGAAACAGCACTCTCTCACTTCTAAAGTCCAAAGTTTAATATAAAGCAATCTAACACATAAATGCTTTACGGACACTGTGTTTTCATCCCAATTACACAGACTTCCTCAGATGCGGTCTTTACGACATCACCTAACTTTTATCCCCCTTCCAATTAATCAATTACTGAAGAAAAACCAATGAAAATGTTGCATCAGTAATCAACATGAGTTGAGGTTAAGAACGCTGTTAAAAACATTGCTAAAAACATTTTAGTAAAATTTTAAATTAAAATAAAATTTTTAAATGTACAGTTTTACTAAAATATAAAGAAATATTAAATTATTACATATATTTATCAGCAGGTTGCAGCCATGTAGGGCAGGGATCTGGCCATTCTGGTGACAGTCATGTACTGTGTGGGCTACTTCTTGGGGATTGTGTTTTTTTTTTTATTTCAGTGTCCATGGACACTGACATGCTAGTTTTACATTTCAGTGTCCACGGACGCTAAAATAATGCATAATGTTAGAGCCAGATTCTAATATTATGCTACTTCCTTGTTTGAAAATGCCATGTAGCACTTTCAAGTGCAGGGGGCATGTTTAAGTGTCCGTGCAGGACTTATACATGCCCCCTGCACTCATACACAGATCGTGTAGGTGTAGTAATATAGCAGTGCGCCCTCATTAATATGTAGGGCATGCTGCTGCTGTATTCCTACACAGAACAGTCCGTGCAAGAATAGACTATTCTTGCACGGACTGTTCATGAGTCCTGGGGACAATCTCTTTTTCAAAGTTAGATGGAATCAAGTAAATACTTGCTAAATAGGCTAACTTATCTAAAAGAATAGTCTTTATTAAATATACTTTTTATATGACAGTTTATATGATTTCCAAAATGTACATATATCTCTTAATTCCTGAAAGATTTTATCCCATTGTTTCTGCCTATGCTCACCTGATTTAAATACTATTCCCAATATATCTATAGCCTTAAAGTAAAACTGTATCTCTTCTGTCTTTCCCATAAATCTAAAACCTTTACTTTTGTCTTTATTTATGCATAAAACAATCATCTTTAAGTATTTATTTAGCTTTCTAATTCCCCCTTCTATCCATTCCTTATTTTTAGTAATTAAAACTATATTAAAAAAACAGACAAAAGATGGAGTAAAAGTTCTAACAGTCACTATAAAATGGCAAACAAAGCACTTACAGGAGAATAGTAACCACGGCTCCTCAAGTGGACTTGAGGAGCCGTGGTTACTATTCTCCTGGAAGTGCTTCGTTTACCATTTAAAACTATATTAATCTGCATATGTATATATTATTAACATTCATGTTTCCTCCATTATCTTATAACCTGACATGTTTAACACTCTATTCATTTTATTGACAACCATATTCGTACCTAAAGCAAATAAAATACTACTTGCAAGACATCCCTGCCTTATTCCATACTCTATTTTGATTTCTTTACTTAACCATCCAGTTAATATTATTCTTACATTATTTTTATCATATACTGATTTAATTATTATTATTATGTCTTCAGTTATATTATAATCCCCTAATCAATCTCATAAACATTCATGTTATATTCTATCAAATGCTTTACTCAAATCTCCTACCATGACTTTGGTTTCCACCTCTTTATTTATAATATCATCTATTACTTATTTTTTCATCCATAATAAATCCTGACCTCCTTTCCTCTTTTTACCAAAAATTGCATATTCATGTAATTTATCTATTTTGTTAATCTTTTGGCTATCATTCTCACAAATATCTTATAATCTGTGTTATTAACCACTATTGTTCTCCAATTTATTATATCATCTTTTTCTCATTTTTCCATATAAATTTCATAATCCCAGTACATATCTCTTTATCTACCACTTCTATCTTTAACCATTCATTTAATACCACCACAAAATACACTTTTTGCCAATCTTCCATATTATTATACATATGATATTGTATAACACTCAATACCTACCATTCTCGTAGCTTTTTCTATATTTCTTTTAATATTCCGTTTAATTCTTCTACATTCATATTTTGCTCCAAGCTCTCATTATCTTCTGTACTCAGTTATTTAACTGTCCATTCATTTTTGTCTTGCTTTTATCTCTTTCTTTACAAAAGTGTACTTTATCTACTTCATCTCCTCAAGTATTCTGTTTTGTGTGGTCATTCTTTCTCCTTCATTATTCTTTAATTCCTTATTATTCTATTATTTTCTTTTACTAATTTATTCAAGCATGTTGCCACTTCTTCATTTCTCCCTTGTAAAAAAATGTTTTCCTTATATGACATTTTCTTAATCACCTCCTGATTTATATCATATATTTTCTTTTTTTCTTATAAAAACCGTCTTATTATTTCTTAATATTTTTCTAAACACTTCCTGACTCAACTGCCTATATTTTCATTTCTCTATCCTTCTCTTCCCAGAGTTATACTCTAGAAACATTTTTTATAATTTTTCTTAAAACTTCTCCATGAACTCATCCAATTTTTCATAAAACATTCTTCTATCCATATGACTTTTCCATAATTTATTAATCTGTTTTCTGTCTTTTTATCTAAATCTTTTTTCATTAAGCCTTTTAAAGCCTTTACCTATTCCTATGTATCCTTCTTTCTGCTGCGCGTCTATCCATATGGCTATATGATCTGAGAAACCTTTTTGCATTATTTTTAGACTATCAGATAATAAAAAGTATTCAATTTCCATTTTTCTAATGAGTGTTATCGCATAAATATATATATATATATATATATATATATATATATATATATATATATATATATAAACTTTCTACTTTTCATTATCTGATACACAGTCCTAATACCACTTCCTTCTTTCTTTCTTATTTCTGGATTACAATTAAAATCCAATACTAGTATTATATCCATAATAGCTCCCATGTAATTCAGATTTTTAAACATTGTCTCTCCTTCCTTCTTTATAACATATGCATATATTGCAATAATTATGTACACATCTGTTTTCCACTTTGAATCTATCACCATTATTCTTCCAAATTTTACTATTGTGCAATCTATAATTTTAATATTTTCCTGACATAACACACCTTTTCCCCAACATGTATTTTTCCTGTATTTCATATAATATTTTCAGCCCATAACAATTCAATTTGTAACCCTACTTCTTTTGTCAAAATTCTCATATCTTCTAATATAATTATATGCATATCAAGTGAAACACAGCATTCTAACAGGTCTAACCTTCTTTTAATATTTTTTATACAATAACATTTAATGCTAAGATCTTCAATCTTCTTTAAAATAAAATTATTATTATCCGCTACCACATCTATCCTTTACCTTTTTTAATTTCTTTCACAACTATGCTTCTAAACTTCCATTTTCTTTCACCCCTTTTCCTAGAGAATATTTCTTTCCCCTCACTATCTGCCTGTTTACGTATTCCTCTTCACTTGTATCAAACACTATTTCTTCCCTTTCCTTTTTTATTGTTATACACTATTATATCTTTATTGTTTTCTTGTATAGTAATATGTCCTTCCTGTTCCTTTTCTAGATTCCTATCTATATGAAGTACACAATCCTGTATATGCTGTTGTCTACATATTCTTCACAATCCATCCACAGATGTCCTGTCTTTCCATATTTTTTTCACATTTCATATCATATTTTTTAGCTTTATACCCTAGTTTACCACAAATAAAAGATTTTCTTTTATCACAATCACTAATGAGATGATTATCTTTTCCACAAAAAACATGTTTTTGGCTGCCCTCTATGTTTAACAAAGCTTCTATTATCATCCACATTTATCGCACTTGGAATGTGAAGTACATTTTCATTTTCCATTTTCAAAATAACCCCACATTCCCAACCCCCTGTCCATAAACCTCTATCATCATATATTTTTGTCATGTCCATAACGTTTTTACATATAATCTTTAAATAGTCCTTTAATACTTCTTTTTCAGCCTCCATTCTAAATTGTACCAAAATTCTCATTTTAGTTTCTCTATAAAATACTTGCACCACATAAGAGTTCCAAGGATTATAGTTCTTTTTTAATTCATACCGTTCTAAAACATTCTCCATATAGTGTGCCATTTGAAACAAAATATCATGGTGAATTTCGTTATTAATATGAATGAAAGCTCTTACCTCTTTGGGTGAAATACCCAATGGTGCATTCATAGTGTCCCAAACTTCATACCTTTCTAGTCCTTTTTCTTTCTTACTGCTTAACCTGATCACAAATTACTTCTTCACCTCCTTCGCTTCTTCCACTTTTCTTTCTCCTTTTACCATCTGTGTGTAAGATTTCTTTCTTACTGCAACCTCAGCAACCTCCTCTTCCTGTATTTTTCCATGATTTCACTCCATGAAGCTGCTTTTTCACTCTCCGGTTTGCTCTGATCAACCATCTCCTTTAAATAAACATCCCAAAACCCTGCCTACTGGAGAGTTTTTACAACACAATTTTGTGTAGATGCCTCTTTATTGAAGAGGTTTTGTTACAATATCTCCTCCGTATCACATAACAGCAAGTCATCCTTTCTTTTAATATCCACCTCTTGAAAAGGCTTGACTTTCTTTTCTGATCTAGCGACTACACTATCTCCTTTTTTGCAAGGCTGCTCATCTTTACACAACTCTTCTACCACTACCTCGTCTTTCATATCCACAACTGTATTGTTCACCATATCATTGCTAGCTTTATCAGTCAATAGCACCTCTATTTTTTTTCCAACACTCACTATTGCCTCTCTGCTTCTTCAAGTCACCTTTGTGCTCAGAATGGAAGCAGGAAGAAGACCCGCAATAAATGTCCCTGTACACCATGAGTAAGAGAAGTTCCCCAGTGACCTGGCCAAATTTTCCCTAGTGGTATAAATGCCACCTCAGGTCTCTTCTGATAGATGCTACTAGTTAAGTGGGACTAACCTGGTCAACAAAGGATAAATAAATAAAATATATGTGCTTATGCCCCTGAACTCCTTCCTCAAAAAGTACTGGATTATCCAATACAGCAGAAAGCACAGAGGGCTTCTTTGACAGCAAAACTGCATTAAATGTGTGGAGTAGTTAATGTCACAAAGAAGCAAGCTTTATGAAGAGGAAACTTATTGAAAGTGAATTTCCTGCCCTGGTCATTTACCCCGGTAACAGCATAGGACAAAGCCAGGAGATATGCAGATATTGCAGATGCATAACAGTTTTACAAAGAAGAAAAGAGAAAAAAGAGATAAAAGTTCATGGAGGGGTTTTGGAACATAATATTACACATACAAAAATGGAATGGAAGTAAATAAGTCTAGAGGAATGGAGAATCAAGGTTATGCTCAGTCAGTGACAAATAATGGCAGACAAGATGGAGATGCCATAGGTAACATGACAAAAAATATCTGGGAAAACTCCAGGGGATACTGAACTTGACAATAATAGAGACACACCAAACAGAATGCTTTTTGACAGTGAGCAGTGAAGTAACAGACATCAGCAGTAATATGACACAACTTTAAGCTGAACCAATTTGACAGTCGAAGGCACATCTCCAAGTAAAAATAAATCAGAAAACACAGTTAACAGCATGGGTCCAGAACAAGTTGTCACATGAAAGAGTACTAAATATAATAAGCAAGAGTGGAAAGAAGATACTCTGATACCCAGCATAAGGACTGTTGGCACACCAGTGGTGGACGACGCAGACTTGATTATGGTCATCACTAGTTTTCAGATGGCACAACACTGCCCAGAATTGAACAGAGAGGAATACCTGAAAGTAAGTGTAAATCAGAGACTGGTTTATCCAAGAAGAATATCATTAAAAAATGTCAGGTTCAGTAGGTGGAGGAAGGAAATTAAATATTTTTTGTGCCTATAAAAGCATGCAGTTAATTTTGGTTCTGAGATTTTTTATGCACTTCTGATAGTTGAGTGATTGATGTAGCCAAATGTCTAGGCATCTGAAGGTTGTAATGGTTTCAATGGGGTTGCTATATTGGCTGGTGATGTGATATGTCTTTCAGCATCTATATTAGTTTGATATGTGTTTATTTGAAGTGAGCAGTTGTTTAGTTGTAGGAGATCCATTTATAGTTTTTTCCTGCTATCCAATAGGTTTGAGCTAGACCTGTAGATAACCATATCACCAGTGCATAGCTGGAGTTCAATTTGATATAGGGAAAAAGGGAGCATATTAATGAAAGTAGAGAGTAGTAGATGAGCTAGAACTGAGCCTTATGTGGCAGCAGGGAAAATATGGGCTGAATGGGAGAAATAAGAGTCAATTTTCACTCAAAAGGTTCTGTTGCATTAAGAAGTCCTGATACCAGTTGGCAGTCAGTAGACTAATGCCTCTGTCTATAAGGTGTGATATCAGGATGAAATGATTGATCATATTGAAGGCTTGAGTTATATCAATGTAGGTAGCACCTGTTAGGCAAGGCTTATCCATGCTGCCAAGTATATCATCTTTAAGAGTCTAGATAGTGGTCACTGGGACTCTCTCTCTGATCAAAATCTAAGCTGTTTTTTGAAGAGTAGGTGATGTTTCTGAAGACAGGTGATAAGTTGGTCACTGATAAGTTTCTCCACAACTTTGCCTAGAGTGGGGAGTATAGAAATTGGATGGGATTGGATAGTGTTGGGTGGTTTAGGTTCTGTTGTTACTGGCCTGATTAGTGCAGACTTCTAGACTAAAGGCATGGTACTTATTGTGAAGCAGATGTTGTAAATCTGGCATAGTGGGGTATGTATTCTTTGCAGTGACATAGAAACCAGCAGTGAAGATCATAAACCAGTAGCAAATATCATGAATCAGAAGGATTTTTTTCAAGTCAAAGTCTTATTTGTTTTCTTAAGATTTTGGAAAAGTTGAAGGGGGGGAGTGTATTCTGGAAGGTTTAGGCTGGGTAGGGCAGAGGATGTGATAAGAAGGTGATGCTGCAAGGACAGGGAATTCTTTAATGAGATCTGATGGATAGTGTGAGTACTTACTTTATGTGATGAGTCTTCAGGATGGGATCTACCTGTTAGCTTATTTATTTATTTCTTGACAGAATTTTTTAGAAGAGAGTATTTGTGATACTCGTTTTGAAGTTAGGTATTTTGCTTTGTGCTTTCTAGTGGCTTGTTTGATCATCTTGTGCAGAAATGTGAATCGTTCTCTGCTTTGTGCGTTCAGCATGTATTTGTAGTTTTTCCATGCATTATACCTTAGAAATATTCTTTAGTAATCTGTTCATTTTTTTGTGTCTGAGTGACCTTGATATTAACAGAAAGTGGTAGTGTGTGAAGAGAGGTGAGAGAGGTTCATTATGTTACTGCAATGTACAAATGGTTTGCTGATTTGTTTGCAAGTTTGATGCTAATCCAGTTTGGGTCAAATTCTGAAACCATACCTCTCAACCTGGAATCATAAAAAATCTGGACAAAGGTTCACAAAAAATGGGTACAACTGGCCAAACATCGGTACACTGATTAGCATACAATTTGCATGCATAATTATGTAATCCCACCCACTCCAATGGAATTGTGGGATACCAACTTTTAAATGTAAACTGAAGAACAGACAAGATATTAAACACCAAATAAACAGAAGATCAATAGTGTTTTATTTATATTAAAATTTGAAGTTGAAAAGCTTATTTCTGCAAATTTAAATATATGCTTGCACATAAAAATGCAATGTATCTCATTTTTGACTTTGACATGTACTTCAGAAGAAAATGCCATACAATACTTTCTATCATTCTGCAGGATACGGGATTCAGCTGCCCACTTTGTGCCTTAAAGAAGTTTTATAACCATAAAGTTTGCAGGGCTACTCACAAAACGGACTTTGCAACTACTATGATTCCTCAGCTACTTATACATTTAAATTTTAATTATTTTTTAACATCATGTCTTTTGCTTTTCTCATCACATATAAATGTAATCCAGCTACTACAAATATTAGGAATTTGCACAGCTATTTTAATTTCCAATTAATATTAGACTGTCTTGCAAGTATTCAAGTGCAAGTGAAGTAATGTAACTGGATGCCAATGTCCCATGCCATGCTTTGTCCCAATAACTGTAAATCACTAGTGTCACACCCACACCTGCAGAAGTATGGCTGGAGGGTATTACATTGACATGTAATCACACTTTCAACAGTTGTATTTCTGATGTGTTACAGTGGAATGACTGAGTAACTTCTGGGCAAAATTATTGCAGACCACCAGTTACAAATCAATATTTATTTACTAAACGCAGACTAATTATTTTCATAAAAAATAGTCAATACATCTCTTTACTCACAGTGCACTAGGAATGTCTCAAAAATAATTTTTCAGATCCAGAACACACTACTGCTAAACACCTTACAGAAAACTCATGCAAATTCACATTCTACCTTGCAAAGTATTTGACACTGTACTTCAGAGGAACAGTCAAACAAAATATGAAGAACCTGCAACTTCTGAACATAATAACATGAGCATACATACATTTTATCTATGTTGTTTCCACTAGTAGAATCATTCCACTATCATGAATGTACCTTCACAGTACTACAAACAAGTCAGGCATTTTCATATAAACAAGCATGCATGCATACAGACATACCATTTGTCACTCTGTATCAAGTGATCCCAACCTTTCCTTTCTAGCAAAACATTTGCAATCCACAGAATGGATTTCTATTGTTCATTTTCACATACTGCTGCAATCTGTCTACAATAGAAGTCAACATGTGGCACTTATAAATAATTTCTGTGTGCATGTAAACTGCAGTCAGTCCATGGATGGAAGTTGGAACACACCAACATGCACCAACTACAAACGGGATAAGCAAAACAATATATAAACATTACCAATGGCCTTCCAGAAGAAAAAGAAGTGCTTACATCTTTGAAGTTATCCTTTCCCACTTTCTATCAAACATGTCAACTAACACACTATAAATATTCATTACTAAACCGCATGTTTTTTGTAGAGCACCTCGATCCTACATAAGGTCCATTAATTAAATATGGCTAATCAGGATTTCTAATTAAAGTATACTAGACATTCTGATTAACTACAAAAGGTTAGGAGTGTAGTGTCTTCTGCCAAGTCAGTATCCTTCTAGATTTCCATGTTCCCTGTACCCCCTTTGTCTATTTTCTCACATAGGTTTATAGGTGGTTACTGGGCTATTGACCTGAAGGTCTTTATAAGCCTGGCTATCTGTACCCAATAAATAATACTAGAGAACCCCAAAATAAAGGATCCTGCCAAAACTCAAGATCTTAGTTAGCAATGACTGCTTATATCTAGAAGGGTCATAAGTGAAATGCCCAGCAGGAATTTACAGTTTCCTATCCAGTCGTCCAGGATACTAACTGTCTGAAGAGATTTGGTCTGAAAATTAATAAACTGCAAAAGTACTCTTCTTTGCTATGTTTAAAGAGCAGCTCAATGTTCGCTAATACTGGTGAAACACTGCTTTACTTAAGTAAAACATAAGGTGCATCTGCCAAACTGTTTTTTTTTTTTGTGGGGGGGTACTTATATCTTAGATTTCTTTCTGTAACTTCCCTAATGACCTTTTGGTGCTACAGCAATTCTGTTAACAGACCTTCTGAAAGTGCATTAGAAATTGTCTTAGTGCAGTGTCTGATAAATTCTGCTCTGTTGCCCCCCCCCCACACACACACACACTTAAGTGCAGGTTTAAGGTTAGATACTCTGGAAATCACCTCTTCAGGAAGTTAGTTTATACTGCTAATTGCCTTCATAGTGGAATTGGGGAACTCAAAGCTTATTAACATTTGGATTGTCCATGCATAAACTGTAGCAATATGTTGAACATATCATTAGTTTTATTGCTTTCAATTGATTCCTGCATACATAAGGGAGCCTTTGTTTTCTGTACTTAAAAGGGTTCTCCATGCATCACAGGGTAAAGGTTATGTCTGAAATTTAAAAATATAAATGCAAACATAACCACATCTGAGTGCAACAACTTGAAGAAAAAAATGCATGGTGATGTTATACTTCTCAACCTGTTAGCACAAGACATCTGGACAAGGTACAAATAATGAGAAGAGAAATGCTCAAAAATAGGAGCAGATTTTAAGTAGGGCACATATGAACTTTAAAAGTTACTAGAGTGATAGGTTTTGCATCTGCATACATTTTCTGAAAGATATGAAATCTGAAACTCAGAAGTCTGTCATTATTTAGTAACGTCAATCCTCAATAATTTTCTAGAAAATCCCTGGTTTTGTGAGGAATAAACCAAAAATAGGATGAATAAATCTGGACATTCTGCGAAAATGTGGACAGTTAAGAGGTATGTGCTGAGCTTGCATGACTTTTTTAAAGTATGCACTGGATATTTTTTTCTGTGTAACACCAATAATTAGCTAATGTGCAAGGCACTTTGATCTCAGAGTGAAAACATGAATTTTGTAAATCTTAGATGAAGAGCCATGGGGGGTAGATGTTGCACCTTGCACTGCCTACAGTGAAGGACACATGAAGGGTCTCCCGGTGGTCTTGTAACTCAGTTACAAAATGAGTTGTCATAGAAGGAACTGAGGAAATCTTCATAATGACATGTTGGTGATCGCTGCAAAACAGAAGTCCCCCCATATACTTATATATTAAACTTCTCAAAAGAAAACAATTACTACTGACCCCCTCTTGAACCACGCCGACAATGAGCAGAGATTTTTAATATGCATTTTATCACTCTGAAGGATTGTCATTAATGTGAATAAAACACAAAGAGAACAAATGCTCCTGGTGCTTCTCATATTTTTTGCTCAGTGATTCCACACAAAACCAAAAACAACAGAATTGGGGATCATTTCTAAACATTAAATAGACAGTATGTTTTGCATTAACATGCCATTCCTGAACATCAAGAAGTTAGAAATTCTGTCTGGCATTACAGACTATTTGTAATCAAAATGAGATAAAATCAGGAACCATACCTCTCAACTTATTAGAGCAAGAATTGGGACCCAGAAATAGGGATGTATTTTAAAATATTGCTCTTATAAACCTAGAAAGTTACTAAAATAACACAGTCTGTGTTAGCACGTATTTTGTGAAAAATATGAAGTTTGTAACTCAAATATGAATTATTTTGTGACTTCAAGCCTCAGTGACTTACCAGAAAACCACAAATTTTATCAGGAATAGACAACAATATGAGGCAAAAATTTGGATAGCTAACAGGTATGTCAGGGACATTCTAGAAAATAGAGACAGTCGAGACCCCTTCGGCTTGTTGGAAACCTTAGTAAAGTGCGAATCACTGACTCTTCAGGGAACCCAAGCTCAATAATGAAGTAACTTGCCACCGGTATCTCAGGACTGTAAACAAATTTAGGGAGTACACAACCCCTGATTTCTTTCTACATCTGCAGCTAGGATTCCACATGTATTTTTCTTGTGAGGTTTTCTCACTTGCACCATGTTGAACTCTGCCACGAAAGCTGCACTAACTGTTAACACTGTTTAGGTGTTTATTAAAGCAGAGGCCAATTAAAAAAAATTGCTCTTCTCCTTATAATTTCTTTTGGAGGGCAAGCCCCCACTGCACCCACACTCCCTGAACTTATATATCATATCTCAGAGGCTGTCATACCTCAGAGAAAAGGGAATCTTCCAAGAATGGCATCTCCGACTTTGTACACGTAAATCCAATCTTTCTGCCATTCAGTCAGCCTCCATGACTCAGCTTTTCAAATGGTTACCTTCAGGGCTTTATAATGCAAATAACAATAAATCAATGCAACTACATTTTTTGTTAACTTTTCTGGTGACAGAAACTGAATTACCAGTGTGGCATCTGCAAGTGAACCTGAACAATTCTCAAGAGCAGAAAGTTATTCCCAGTGGCAACATTCATTGAATCAATGTACAAACTATCAATGCACATAGAAGAAGTAAACAACACACACTACAGATGCAGTCCAATCCCTCAGCTTTATTCCGACTGGCTGGCAGTCGGCTTCATGAAGCTGACGGCATTGTGCACACCCCTGCGTGATGACGTCAGCAACAAGAATGTCAAGGGAAAAAAATCGGGGATTGTAGGAGCACTTGGGAATTCGTGGCACCTCATTATTTTGCTCTCAAAACTGGTAAAGACCATGGAATTTGGTATGGTTGAGAGGTCTGCATTATGAAACACAGCTTGTTTGATTATTGCCATATTAAGTGAATTGTTATACATTAGCATTATTCCACCTCCCTGTCTATTACTTGTGTGGGCATCTGGCAAGCATCTAGAAATGACATGAATTGTCTGTTGTAATGACACAGCCTGTTATTATTATTATTATTATTGTCATTATTACAGCCTATCATGTTAACCTATTTCAACAGAGATGGCTGAATGTTTCTTTCTGGTTAAAGGTAGGTATACTCTATGTAAACAGACTCTAATATTCCTCTCATAATGCAGTTGTGTCAATTAATATACTACATAACTGAATTTTATGAGTATATGAACAAACACTGTTGAGACAGGTCAACCCTTATAGAAGAGCAATGCAAAATTATATGAATTCTAAAAGTTCATAATGAGTGATATATTATATGATTTGAGCAGAGTATATTAGTTATGTTTAGGATTATAATTCTGAAAGTGAACAACATGCTGCCAAATATTATGCATGACTGTGGAGTGTCAGCACATATGGACAGCAGCCAACAGCAGATGACAAAACTTTGTACTTGTTTTGCATCTCCAGTTTAATTTATTATTGTATAAGAGTGAAAGAAATGCACATCTGACAACATGCTTCAGTAAAGATTTGCATAAAATTCATAAAACCACACTGTTTTGCATTATTGCTTTGCAAGACAGTAAGAGGCAAAATATGTGTCCATATTAGATGTTCCCTGGGATTCATTAACAAGTGTGAGCATTTCGTGCCAAGCCTACAAGATTTAAGCATGTTGGTGTGATGAGCAGCAGCGCTCATTGAATATGCATACTGCTAAGCTAGTCTACGCATTTATTAATACCTTTTTGTGGCCAGCAGAAGTGTTATTAGCCACAAAAAGTGCATGGAAGCTTGAGCACACAATGTAAACAACAATTGTTCCCTGTAGGTAAGCCTAGTGAGTGAGCATGCGTGGACAGCTAATACAAAGCAATGGCAAGTTTACTGAAGCAAGTAAGATGCAGGGGAAATTAAACATGGAAAATACTTATATAATGGGATTAGAGCAGAAATAAGATGCAGAGGAAATTAAACATGGAAATTGTACTCATATAATGGGACTAGAGCAGAAATATGATGCAGAGAAACTTAAATGATGAAACTGTAATCATATAATGGGATTAATGCAGAAATAAGAAGCAGGGGAGGATAAATGTAGAAAATGTATACAGATGATTTTATACTGATTTAATAAAAAAATAATCCTGTTCACTTTGTTGACTCGTCCAAAAATAAAAAAATGGACATGCTGACAAAGGATAGAGAGTAAATGTGATATAAATTTTAATAAATGCCGAGTTGAGATAACACTTAGGAAGGACAGTAGATACATTAGGGGATATTTGCATATACTATATTTATTGTATGTCAGATGTGTTTACAGGAAACTATTTGTGGTAATCAGCAGTACCACTCTGTTCTCCATGTCATAATGTATAACATGAATAAATGGACCTTACAGCTTTTGTGTCATGTACATCATATATTGACATATAATAAAAGGTAAAATACATAAATTTACAGTTGCCACTATACATGTTCATTGGCATGCTCAGTAATATATCTGTTACTCACATGATTTTACTGATTATGTCTATCTAAACATGTGTGACAGGAGTACTGAAGTACTCTGCACTTGGAATGTAAGCTGTGAGAGAGAGCAACGATAATAAATTACATCCACATGATTGATGTTAAAAGACACAAATAGTTTAAGAATTGCATGTATGTCATTGCTGTGTATGAAGGAAAGAACAGTGATGGTTTTAGGACATTGTACTCACCAGTGACAATGTGGACATATTGAGAAGAATCACGGTCATCATAGTATTATTAAGTGATGAAAAAAAACTTTGTTAAGCAATTTGCATGTTTTGAATGTTAGAAAGTTAAAAGGCTAGTGACTGTACATGCATGCTATGTATGTATGTATGTAGCAAAATACAGAAGGCCCTGACACATAACACAGATGTGTCACATAGACCAGGATAGAAACATAATAATGATCTGATGTACATATTATCATTTTAACAACTATAACAGAGGTGACATATCTACATGCAAAATGAGTCATGCTAAGGTGGCATATATGAACATATACATAAGTCAAGGTATAAGTCAAGTGTAGTCTAATGACAAAAGGGTTATGTTTCTGAATGTCATGAGGTATATCAATCGATATAGTTGTTTTCTGTATAACACAAATAGATAGGTAACCTGCACAAGACAGGAGTGAAAAAAAGTGCACGCCAGCATTACTACAGTGACACGTCAGTTAATGGGAAAATGTAGCCAATGTCAGGCTACAGTTTGAGACTATGATGCACTTGTGCTAGTGTAATCAGTGATATGACATGTGTTGCATCTGGTGTAAGTGCCACTCCTGGCATGCTGATTTGACTAAGTGTGTTACATTACATATGTGAATGCAATATATTGCACTGTATATCTAGCTCCGAAGTAAACTTGTTAAAAGCAATAGTAATAACTTTATGTTACTACAATAACATACAACACACCCAGGTGAAGCATCAATGTGTACTAGTAACTCACCTGTAGTAGGTGTAATTGAACATACAGCAAACGTACACTGGCCATTGACAAATGTTGTTATCCTCTGCCTGTAGGTCATTAACTCCATTGTGCAGCCACAGGCTAAGACAACATTCCAGAGTCTAATTCAGTTAAGTCTTGACAAAGAACGACAAACGACAACACATATCTCATGACATTTATTACAGAAAGGTCTTTTTGCTAAATGGACTGGATCTACTACATCATCATTCTGGGCATACTCACAAAGAATTACAGCAAACACTATTATAACAGAAAGTAAACAACAAAAACACACAAGAAAGTCTCAATACAGGCCCGCTCACTCACTATCTGTCAATCTTGCTACTTGCCATACAGTAAGAAAGCTCTGCAGTGGACACATGAATTATAGTAATGCATAAATATTTGAATGAAGGCATGTAATACAGGGCATTATTATTTTGAAAATAAGTAACAGCTGTGAGCATTCACGGATATATTAAACATTTGCATCTTGCCAGACCTGAACACATACCAGGGCAGATACAACAGAGGTGTGCATCAACCATTGATGCAGCAGAAATAGGCATACGGGTTGTGTCACAAAGAACATACTTGAAGGGCTTACATCACTATGCTACTGTAATAGGCATCGTTCCACTAAAATGGATTGCTTGACCTAAAAAATGTGCCCCTTGTATTGTGCCATATCTGCATTCCTTGCATATGTCACTGCATCTGCCTCAGGAGATAGCAATGAAGGTTGCTCCAAATAACACAAATCAACATATGAAGTAAGAAAGGTCTTTTGAGGAAAATTTATCCAATGCAAATTTGTCTCAGTGATGAAAAGGAGGTTGATATATTAATGTGCACACAACTGTGAACACTCCAATATCAATGTTGGTTGGCCAAGCCCCTAATTTCTGTACACATACTGTCCCATATTCAAACTGCAGTGTAATTGTGTATATAAGCTATACAAGGCTGTATTAACTGCATGTGCCACAGGAGCACTGCAAGAATCACAAAGCACCTATATGACTTCCATGAAATCTCCACTGTGTCAAAAGCTGTTTGTCCAACATGAAAATGGATGGAAATAAGTTGATGCAATTTGGTATTGTTAAATCAGTACACTGGCATAATGATGCCCTTTGCTGGACTTGAACAGCCAAATGTGAAAGTCCAAATGCTAATGAGATGTGTATTAACCACATAGGCCACAGGTGGCATTTTATCACAACTGTGATATACAACCTATGTGAAGTCATGACAGCATATTGTTGTGTTGAGAAAAAGTTGTTTGAGGTAAAAGTGATAGGTGACACCTTTCCATTTGTAATTGCATATAACTTTGGTGGAAATTATTTATATATCACACTATACTGACACACACTGCTACTGTTCAGTCACTGTGGGGTTTGAACAGCTACCTATGTGATGACATAAACTACAAGGTATTATGTAGATTGAACGCACCACAGAAGAGGTCTAACTCAAATTGTGAGATACTGTGTATTTGAAAGCATTATATTATTTTATTGTGCAAGGCATATGAGACTGTCATTTGGTTAAAGGAGTTCCAAAATCTGTCTCTTTGTTAGAAAGTCTTGCATGATGCTAGTTATACCCAAACACAAGTGCTGCATAATGCATTCATTACTGTGATGGTAGAAGCTTAGTCATGCACAATGTGTTGATCACCACAGATTCAAACATATGTCTTACTAAGGCAAAAAGCTACAGAACATTGTATCATTTTCTCACACCATGGAAGAAGGCTGATTCCTAGGTTTAGAAAAGGCAAATTTAAACAAACTGCATGAGCAGTGATCAATAAAGGAGTAGTCTGCACTAAAATGCACAGAAAATATTGAAAGAAAAATTTCCAGATATACACGTACACATATATATTTGGTTGACAACATTGTTACCTACATGTGCATTCACACTCATACTGATACACCTGAGTTTAAGGAGGAATTCCTGGTTTTGAACAGACTACTTGTCTAAGATTACAAGCTAGAGAACATTACATTAATTAGAAGTGCAACATGAGATATTGTTTTACAACTGTGACAGTGTACATGAAAATGGATGACATCATCATGGTTTTAACTGGGTGATGCATCTGTAAAAGGGAATAAAAGTGTTAGAAGAGTCTACTAACACTGAACAGCTACATATCATATTTGTAGTTGAAGCCATTTCTACACATCATGACAGAGAAACAGACACTCATACTAGTCACTCACTCACTGCTGGATTTGAACCACCTACTTATCTAATTACACAATCTAGGGAACACAGTATCAACAGTAAGTGCCACAGGAGAAGACAGATTTCAAGATTGAGAAAGTGCACATTTGAAAAAATGACGTTGTGTTTTACAATCTAGAGATGATGGTATCAAATGCAAGAACCAGAGCAGAACTCTGACTTTTAAGGGGAGAGAGAGCGCACTTTTGGCAGGGTGACTTCATCAGTTTGCTGCACAGAAAATATTTGTAGTAAAAGTGCCATTAGGTAAGAGGGGAAGTCTTTTCCCAGTGTAAATGTTTCCCCGGAGCGGAGGTAGACGCAGTACTTCTGTCCTGAAGTTCCATGTAAGTAGCACTTCAGATGCACACAAACAAACAAGTTCAGCATTGTTGGATTGAACCTCATACCTAACTATTTACACAATATAGAGTATTCAGTATGAATTGCAAGCACCACAGGAGAAGTTTGAGATCTAAAGGGAGATAGTGCACTTTTGATAGGATGACTTCAACACTGTGTTGTAGAGATGTTTATGGTAAAAGAGGGATAAAGTGAAGAAGGAGCTGTCTCCAAAGTTAAAGTTTTCTCCTGAGTGGAGGTGGGCACAGCAAATCTGTTGTTGTCAATTTATTCAGCTGGCACTAAAACCACAAATACCCATATTCACCAATGTCAGATTTAATCCACCTACCTAACTAGTCATACAATCTTGAGTGCACAGTATGAATTGCAAGTGCCATGGAAGTCTGACTATAAAGGTGTGAAAATGCACATTTGTAAGTGTTAAGACATCAGTGTTTTAAAGACAGCTGGTGTGCATCACAGGTTTTGTGGAAAATGCATGTGTCTGGACAGGCTGACATAACATCAATGTGCTTGCCCCATATAATTACATACTTCTCTGATAACATCTCTATACTGTCATTCATGTACATGCTTAAGCACATTTATGCAATGCAAACCATGCTAGTGTGGCTGAAATTAAAACCTTCAGCTGTTGCCATAAGTTGTGAAATGACATTTGCCATCACTCACCACTGGTGTGTGATGCCAAGCTCTGTGCAAAAGCTGAGAACACTAAATGGGGATTAGAGTTTGAGGAGCAGGGGCAGAGACATAGGAAGAGATTTGCCTATGGTCCATTTCTGCACAGTTTGTGTTGTGTTAATCTGTGGCCTGTCATCATAATTATTAGGCAAGATCTGTACAAAACAGTGTTCCCAATAAGGAGCAAGCAGATTAATACTTCAGCAGGATAATGGTGTGTTAATAAAATGTGTAGCCAATATTTATTTATTTATTTGACATTTGTTGACTGGGATAGTCCGACTGAGCTACTGCCCTTTTTCAGTGGTGGCCGGGGAAAAAAGCTCTGCATTACAAAAATTAAAAGACATTATACAACAAACAACAAATTATACAACAAATATTAAAATATCAGAGTACAAAAAGATTATGCAATGGCTATTAAACACAAGTAGGAAGTAACGGTTATGTAGAGATGTGCAAAACAAGTATAGATGCTTTAGTAATTGAGACCATGTAAATAGCAAGAATCAGGTAGTAAAATTTTTGTACTGTCATCAGTGGACAACTAAGCCCATTAAAGGCAGTTAAAATTTTGGTAACCAGGGCTGTGGAATTTTAATGTGAGAACCAAGGTTATAAAGATGATGCAGGTGGTAGGTTACAAGTGCAGAGTAGTATAGGAGGATAGGTAGAACTAAGAGAGTATGATGTAATCAGATGAGTTAACTTTGATGAAGAAGAATTAGTTGGCAGGGATGAGGTGGAGCTAAGAGAGGTAAAGAAAGTAAGGTAAGGGTTGCCAGGGAAGGGGATTCAGGCAGGATGATTGCAGTGATAGATCCAAGTGCTTGGAAGGTGGTTTTTGAGAGCTTTCTTAAACTTATGGACTGAGGTGATATTTCTGAGGATTATGGGAAGCTTGTTCCAATACAGAGTGGGAAAGTAACTGTATAGATTCTGGCCAATAGTTTTTTAGGTTTATGTATCTGTAGGAGACATTGGTCGGAAATTCATAGAAGTCGAGAAGAAGTATAGAAGGAGATCAGAGAGGAGATGGTAGGGCAGGATGAGGACTTCTTAAGGATAAAGTGGATTATGAGAAGTTTAATAAGCAAGAGCTGGTGAGGAAACTCCAGTCAGCTGAGTGTCCTAAGAGCATGGCAGTAGTGGGTTTTGGAAGGAAGATTGGTGGCAAATCAAGCAACTTTATTATAGGTGGTTTTGAGTTTGGAGAGTAGTGAGAATTGTAAGTTTGTGAGGATTTGAGAGCTATAGAAGAGGCTAGGGAGAAGGTAAGTTTGAGCAAGTGAGATTCTGGAGTCAGCTGTGAGGAACCATTTTGTTGCTTGTCCCATCAGGATAAAACAGATGAACAGATGTGGGTTCAGTTCAAGCAGCTTTATTACACACAAACTCATCAGGACTGAGGCTTATTAACTTAAACTTATAAACAGACTGACTACTACACTCATGCATGTTAACACTCTGGCTGTTCTCTTAAAATGGCACTGCTGCCTTCATGTGCTCACTATTTATATGCATGTGCCTACATCTGGATATGCTTCTTGAAGGTACAACACATGATCTGTTCTACACATTTGTTTCTGTAAAGAAATCTGAGCTTTTGGTGGGTTTTCTTTATACTGTGGAGTATGTGAAGGTCAAATTTAAGTTGGTCATCTATGATTACCACTGTTAGAAGAACCAGACCGTTGGAGAAACGTTGAAATGGAAAAGACTTTATTGCTCTTGTCTTGTATATAGCATTAAAAACTTCATCATTCATATATACCAAAAAAACTGTTGAAATCAAGCACTTTCGCTTGGTCTCAATACCAAGCTTTATCAAGATAAAATGTGTGCTGAATAGAGCTGTTAATATAGGGCTCATTTACCACCATGTGACAACATGTAATAATTAGGCTTTAAAGCTATACATTCATTAGTTTACCTACCTACACTTCATTTAAAACATTACACCATTACTATATATTACATTAATGTTCATATAAATAAAATATAAAAAATAGAACAAAATTTATTTAATATTAACCTTATTAAAATGTTAAAATATTTGATCCATATTCTTGTGTCCTATAGTAAAATTCAGTTCACTTTGTATCTTTTACCCTAATACCTGGTTATATACTACAAGTATCTACTTCAACTAATGTATACATAAATATATAAAAAATGTATATATAAATAAATATTTCAATATATAAATAGACAAATATTTCCAAAAATATTCTCAAAATATATTTTATAAATATTTTTTAAAAAACATTTTTTAAAAACTGTCCCTGAAATACTTGTTAAAAACCAATGTATTATTGCAAAAAATAATAACGTATTGTCATATGTTATATCACATTAATGTATCAAAACAAATAGCATACTGATAACAAAATCAGATGATTGACAATTTCTATACACAATACATCCACTTAATTATATAATCATAGTCTGGCCATTCTTAATTTAAGAACACTTTTTATGTTTATATTATCATTCAAGCCTGGACTAGTAGCAGCATCTAGTTTAAGCTGTCACAAAAGTTTCTTATATTCTAAATGTGCTTCCCAATCACCCCCTCTACCATCCATTTGTACTTGTTCTAACACAATAAAGTTTATACTCATTTCTGGGCATGAAGTAGAATGTTTGTAAAAAGGATTGGTTTCTTTTTTTCGAGAAACCTCATACCAATGCTTGTAAATTCTGTTTCTTAATGATCTCTCTGTTTTACCAACATAAAAACTAAAACACTTTGTGCAATAACCCAGATATACTATTCCTTGCGTTGCACAATTCGCATAAATGTTGGCTTTGAAATGAAAATTCCTTGAAGGGTTATATACAGAGCCACTATTTGAAATAGATGTGCACTGCTTGCACATTCCACATTTGTAGGTGCCTTTTTTCAAATTTTTACTATTGCTAGTTCTCCCTTGGGGTTGAAACTTTTCAAATAATTCTTTAATATTGGTGTCCCTACGTCTAGTAAATCTAGGATACCTTGAAATATGTTTTTTCAATTCCTCATGTCCTGTTAAAACTGGCCAAAACTTAGTAATTACCTCTTCAATTTGTTGAGAGTTGTTTGAAAAGGTATGTGTATAGTTGTTAGAAAAAACAGTATTACTAACTTGACTGGGTTTTGGTTCCTGAATCTGTCCCAAACCTAATAAAGGGGGATACTTATTCTCTCTATGGTCCAAAACTTCTTTACTCATCTCATCTATCAATCCTTCAGGATAACCTCTTTCTAAAAACATACTTTTTAATATTGTCATCTATTCCATAAAATATTCTAAAGTACTAGACATTCTTGATGCCCTAATCATTTGCCCTTTAATAATGCCTTTTTTTTCTGATAATAACTTTTTCTAACACATACCTACATTTCACAAGTGACCATCCTTATTATCAGAAAAAAGGCATTATTAAAGGGCAAATGATTAGGGCATCAAGAATGTCCAGTACTTTAGAATATTTTATGGAAGAGTTGACAATATTAAAAAGTATGTTTTTAGAAAGAGGTTATCCTGAAGGATTGATAGATGAGATGAGTAAAGACGTTTTGGACCATAGAGAGAATAAGTATCCCCCTTTATTAGGTTTGGGACAGATTCAGGAACCAAAACCCAGTCAAGTTAATAATACTGTTTTTTCTAACAATTATACACATACCTTTTCAAACAACTCTCAACAAATTGAAGAGGTAATTACTAAGTTTTGGCCGGTTTTAACAGGACATGAGGAATTGAAAAAACATATTTCAAGGTATCCTAGATTTACTAGACGTAGGGACACCGATATTAAAGAATTATTTGAGAAGTTAAAACCCCAAGTGAGAACTAGCAATAGTAAAAATTCGAAAAAAGGCACCTACAAATGTGGAATGTGCAAGCAGTGCACATCTATTTCAAACAGAGGCTCTTTATATATCCCTTCAAGGAATTTTCATTTCAAAGCCAACATTTATGTGAATTGTGCAATGCAAGGAATAGTATATCTGGGTTATTGCACAAAGTGTTTTAGTTTTTATGTTGGTAAAACAGAGAGATCATTAAGAAAGATAATTTACAAGCATTTGTATGAGGTTTCTCGAAAAAAAGAAACCAATGCTTTTTACAAACATTCTACTTCATGCCCAGAAATTAATATAAACTTTATTGTGTTAGAACAAGTACAAATGGATAGTAGAGGGGGTGATTGGGAAGCACGTTTAGAATATAAGGGACTTTTGCGGCAGCTTAAACTAGATGCTGCTACTAGTCCAGGCTTGAATGATAATATAAACATAAAAAGTGTTCTTAAATTAAGAATGCCCAGACTATGATTATATAAGTAAGTGAATGTATTGTGTATAGAAATTGTCAATCATCTGATTTTGTTATCAGTATGCTATTTGTTTTGATACATTAATGTGATATAACATATGACAATACGTTATTTTTTTTTGCAATAATACATTGGTTTTTAACAAGTATTTCAGGGACAGTTTTTAAAAAATGTTTTTTTTTAAATATTTTTAAAAAAATATTTATAAAATATATTTTTGAGAATATTTTTGGAAATATGTGTCTATTTATATATTGAAATATTTATTTATATATACATTTTTTATATATTTATATATTTATGTATACATTAGTTGAAGTAGATACTTGTAGTATATAACCAGGTATTAGGGTAAAAGATACAAAGTGAACTGAATTTTACTATAGGACACAAGAATATGGACCAAATATTTTAACATTTTAATAAGATTAATATTAAATAAATTTTGTTCTATTTTTTATATTTTATTTATATGAACATTAATGTAATATATAGTAATGGTGTAATGTTTTAAATGAAGTGTAGGTGGGTAAACTAATGAATGTATAGCTTTAAAGCCTAATTATTACCTGTTGTCACATGGTGGTAAATGAGCCCTATATTAACAGCTCTATTCAGCACACATTTTATCTTGATAAAGCTTGGTATTGAGACCAAATGAAAGCACTTGATTTCAACTGTTTTTTTTATATATATGAATGATTTTCGCTGAATAGCGAAGTTTTTAATGCTATATACAAGACAAGAGCAATAAAGTATTTTCCATTTCAACATTTCTCCAACGGTCTGGTTATTCTAACAGTGGAAGTGTTGCTTTGGTGTACATTGCTTCATTTTCATTTTATTATTCATCTATGATTACCCCCAGCAGCTTAGTGTGAGTATCTGGCTTGAAAATTGTGTTGTTAAGGGAAGAGATGGTAAAAGAGGATTTAAGGTGGGAGAGGGATTTGGGGAGGAAGAACAGACGTTTTGTCTTTTTGGGGTTGAGTGCAAGTTGATTGTTGGTTAGCCAAGATTCTGTAAGGTTGAAAGATTCTTGTGTTACAGACAGAAGGTCAGAGAGGCTGTAAGGAAAGGTGATGATAGTAGAGTCATCTTCATACTGTATATAAGGGATGTCTGAGGACATGATGTGTAAAGTTGGTTAGTGAAGATGTTAAAGAGAAGGTGGCCTAGAACTGAGCCTTGTGGAATTCCCATTTTGATAGGTAGAAAGGGGCAGAAAGCTGAGAGCCATCTGACAGATTGTTGTCTGTCAGTGAGGTAGCTATTAAATCAGGAAACAGTAGCTGAAGAAAGGTTAAGTTGAGAAAGTTTGGAGAGTAGAATAGGGTTAGAGTCAGTACCAAAGGTTTTGAAGAAGTCAAGAAAGAGACAAGATGCAAGTTTGTTGTTGTTATTAGTGAAGGATATTAGAGCAGTAGTGGTGCTGTGGTGGGGGCGAAAGCTGTGCTGGGTTGGGGTGAACAGGTTTTTATGAGTAAGATAGGCCATACGTTGTTTGTAGATACAATGTTCAAGAATGTTTGAGAGGGGAGAGAGTATGGCAATAGGTAGATAATTAAAAAGCTCAACATAGTTTTCACCTTTGTGGATGAGAATGGTATAGAATTTTTTCAGAGAGTAGGAACTATGGATTCACTAAATGAATGATTTATGAGAACTGAGACAGGAAATACTATGGAGTTTGCAGCTACCTTGCGGAAGAAAGATGGCAGGTTGTCTGTATATGGGGAGCATGGTTTAAGGTTGAGAAGGAGATTTTCATGTAGCTAGTGGGGACTGGCTTTAGTGAGAAGAGATCTAGTGGAGAGTAGTGGAAGGTAAAGGGTTGGTTTGGTTAGAGGTCTGCATAAGTTTGCTGATGGTATCTATGAAGTAGGAATTGAAAATAGAAGCAGTTTCTTGGAGAGGTATTAACGGGACAAGGGTTGGGTGTGGAGGTATTGCCAGGGTGGTCATAGTATTCCAGAGTTTTCTTGGGTTTCTAGGTTCAGTTGATAGGGGTGAGTAGTAGAAGTTATTTTTGTCAATGTTGATGTGTTTTTAGCTAGATTATGGAGTTTCCTGCATTTGTGGTAGACAGAGTGGGAATTAGTTTTAAGCCAGAGTTTCTGGGCAGAATCTTTGTTATGGATAAGTGAACAAGTTGTGTGGGTGAGCCACAGAGAGCATCGAGATTTCACTCTTATTGTTCTGGGAGGAGCAAGGGAGCTTAGAGTGCTGAAAAAGATGGAGTTAAATTGTAAAACAGCCTCATTTAGAGGTAGGAATAAAAGGAATGCGCAGTCAATAGAAGAGAGAGTATTATTAATTGAAGGGTTGAAATTAGTAAGTCTATGACATTCCTTGACTTTATGTGATCTGGAGAGAAGGGGAAAATCTTAGCACTTGTACTGGAGAGTGTTTGGTTATGGAGTTGGGTAGGGATTCTGGATGGTGATAAAGGTTATGGTGAGATTTGAGAATCTAGTCAAGGATGAAACTGGTATTAGTGGATTGTCTATGAAAAGTGGGAGAGAACATAAGTTGGGTATTTCCATATAAGTTTATGATGTTGGTAGGGTAGTTGGAAATGAGGGTTTGCCAATTGATGTTGGCATCTCCTAGTATAATGGTTTCATTAAGTATGTTATTAGATAGCCAGAAGATAATCTGTTCTAATAAGGGTGCGTTATATCCAGGAGGTATGTAGATAACAACTATAATTATGGTTTTATGGGAATATAGTTTACAGTTTGTGATAATAAGTTCAGCAGGGTGAAATAAGAGGGGGTTAGGGGGATACAGCAAGGTGGCCTGAATACATAATGGCTATATCTCCACCTTTTTATGTGTGCGGTGAAGGGGTAGGATGTTGTATCCGGAGGGAGAAATTCATTATCGGTCTTATGTGGTTTGAGCCATGCTTCAGAAAGAGTAACTATATTGGGAAGTATTGGGCTGTCCAGGTTTGGTATTCTGCTATCTTGCTAAGAATGTTGTGGATATTGATGGAATAGACGGAAATATGTTTTGAAGTAAGATCAGATGAGTGTAGTGTGGAAAAGTAGTGAGTGAAACTAGGTTAAGGCCAGGGCCAGGGTTTGGGTGAATTTCACGTGAGAGTAAAAGAGAGTAAGAGGTGGAGAGGAAAGTAGGTTTGCAGAGGTGGTATGAGAGAAACCTTTGTTTGGGTCTATAACGATGGTAGATCTTCAGAAGTAATTTAAGTTTGGGAAGGATGAAGTCAGGAGTGCAGAAGAGTGTGCGAGATATTGAAGTAGAGTAGTGACTGACATTGTTTAACGTGACGTGGGAGGAGGTTGGAGTGTTAGATTATAAATTAAGTTGAGTGTAATAGGAGGTGATATGGACAGAAGTAAAATATAAGGAAGGATAAATACAGAGGTTGGCACATATTAGAGGGAAGAAGTGTGAAAAGAGGGTGGAGAAAAGTGTAGTAGTGGTAAGCTTGGAGGCAGTTGGTTTGAGTGAGGGGGAGAGGTGAGTAAGGGGAGGAATATCAGTATAATGTGAATAGTGGTGGGAGGGTATTAGAGGGGAGGGGTAGATTGTACTTGGCTGAGATGAACAGGAAGTGGGAGGTTATATTGGGCATGGTGGAGGGGGTCAGTTATAAAAGTAATTGGTGTGGGGGTGGGTTGGAATGGGGGCAGGGTAGAGGAGCGGAGTGAGCCTGAGTGTAGCAAGGGTGAATGGATGGGGTTGACCCAACAACAAATTTGTGCTTTGGCCAGAAAAATAAACAATCATTAAATGTAAAATTTCACATGAAGTTTGGAGGCAAGTTAAGTCACTTTTCAAAAGTAAAAGGGAGTTAGCAGCTGTGTGAGGTAGCAAGTAAGCAGAGTTATAACATTAATTGTAGGGAACTGCTGAGTTACACACAAAGGAGTCATGCAAAACATTCAATAACAGTATGACATATATCTGGATTTGAACCTTGACATGTACTGTGAGTGACATGTACCTGTTTCACAGTATGTTGTTTCAATGACAATCACAATTGTAAAACAGTTGACTGATAAGCGAGCTTTCATGACTGTTCATCCTGGGATGATCATATACAAGTAACAATTTTTTGTGTCACTTTCAGTTCTATTGGTTCATGCTTGAACAATGTGCACAGACAATGCAAACAGACATTACGAAAATATGACAATGCACTACTGAATAAAACTGATGCATTATGTGTGAGAAAGTTACACACTATTGTACCACAGTCACAACTGACTTTAACAGACTTAATCAGCTGAGTCAACTTTAATGTGAAATCCAGATACCTCGATTACAACATTTCATTAATGCATAAAGAAGTTGCACAATCCATTCATATAATGCTTTCTGGTCATTTGCTTTTACTTCTCCCTGAAGCACATTAATGGGAATCTCATTTTGCAGCTGATGGGAAAGTATTAGTGCATACATAATCATATCTTGTGGTGTTGAAATTAGAATGGGAATTAGCTGTAGTCTATGGTGCTCTGAACCATTCTTTACACAAATAAGCAGTAAAGACATACAACCATGTCTGAATCTGATGGAATACAGAACAGATATGTATTATAGTCCTATTTCGTGTGTCATGATGTAGACATTTGTCATGACAATTGCAGTTCTTCTCTCCTTATATGTATGATAGAGGTGTATAGTGATACAGTCCTCAAACATGGTGACTGTACATGTGTTTGTTGTATGTTGCAATTGCTGTAGTGTAATTATATATGTTTATATGATGTGATTGAGTTCTACACTCATGAGACATGGTTTTAAAATCATGAAGGGATTCACATCTAGATTAGGGGAGGTCATCGTGCCTCTTTACTCATCCCTCATCAGGCCCATAATCGAGTACAATGCCCCTTTTGGGATGTACCTTACCAAACACCTGCAGCAACTGGAAAGACCCCAAAAGTACCTCACCAAGAGGATCAAAGGGCTCAAACAGATGCCATATGCTGCCCGGTTAAAGAAACTCCAGCTCTACTCAGTGGCATACTGCTTGCTCAGAGGTGACCTGTGCCTGACGTATAAGGCCATGTCCAACCCAGAATTAAGGGACATGCTGCACCTCAAAAAATCCAAATCCCATCGAGCTACACGCTCGAGAGACTTGAACCTCAGCACTGAAATAAATAGGACATGCTGGAGGGACAGATTCATAACCCAGAGGCTCCCTTCACTCTGGAATAAAATCCCAGTCCAGGTTAGGCAGAGTCTCTCATTGACTCTCTTCAAGAGGAATCTCGATGAGTGGATGGGAGATCGTAGGTTTATCCCGGGTATCACTTCTGTGTCACTGTTAGACAGAGGCACAGTATACTAACCATGAAAAAAGGCATAGCAAAATTAATTTAAAATGGGTGGCGAAAGCCAAACAAACTCTGGCTAGGCTTATAAATGCCCTAGGGCAGATAGCCTAGTATGAACCTATGAACCTATGAACCTACAGTCAATACATTTATAACAGACAGGTATGTGTCATAATTATTTTACCACTGAACATGAATGTAAATGCAACATCATCAGTCCTATAACCTTGTAAATATATAAGCAATAAGGTCCACATGGGACTATTGTGGTATGGTTTTAAATAGTATAAATGCATTGAAGGTACCTCATGCTTTGCAGTTTTTTCTGGAAAGATATATGAGTGTGTTGTGAATGAATATGAAATACATCAGGGACCAAGCATGCTATTGCTGTTGGAAACATGGATTATGAAAACAGTACTGAAGCAAGGAAGTTTATTTGATGAGACAGAAGGGGTGTGAAAGGGGAGAGATTTGGAGACAGGGTTACTGATACAGGCATACAAAGAGATTGGTTTATGGTTTGTTTCTTAATGCTTCAATCATCAATTATTCCCTGGAAATTCTCAAGGGTAGGGATGACAACAACAAACATTAAGATGCAGAAATGTGTACATCCCTTGAAACTCTGCACACTTCTGGTGTATTGCTGTGTGCAATAAAGTGTTTCCAATATGGATGAAGACAGTGTAGGAGAGTGGAAACATGATGAGGACATTAGGCGGATACTGTATGACAACATACTTGCACATACTTGCACATATACTATTAATATGTGAAAACATTAAATAAATGTATGACATATGTCTGGATTTGGTCCCTTGACAGTATAAAATAGAAATGAACAGACAGGAGGATTACCTCAGCTCAACACATAGGAAATCATACATTTTAAAGTTGAACTGACACATTTGAATGGACATTGAGAACAAATTGAAGCAAGCAAAATGTAGAGATCAGCCTTCATCACAGTAAGGATAGGCATAACATACCACAAGAGGTAAAAACCAAAAACACAAACTCTCGAATGCTCACATGAGCGAATAATAAAAAACTCGAAATTGGTATTGTGGGGGGCTGTGCCCCCCCCTAAATATATATTCCTACTCCGAGATTGCACTACACTGAGGAAAGGGCAAATATTCTGATCTTCACTGTACTGCAATCCCAAAATACCACTTTTGAGTTTCTGATTATTCACTCATGTTAGTGCTCGAGAGTTTGCGTTTTTGTCTTTCTAAAGTAGACCCACCATAAGGGGTATATGACATCTAGCAGCCTAATACATGCATTATACTAACTGTTCTGCAGTAGTAATATAGTCTGTATTTGTATAGTGCAGCATGTTTAAGCACATGTGTGCAATGTCAACCATGATAGTCTGGTGAAATTAAAATCTTCAGCTGTTGCCATAAGTTGTGAAATGACAATTACCATCACTTACCACTGGTGTGTGATGCCAAGCTCTGTGCAAAAGTTGAGAACACTAAATGGGGAAAAGAGATTGGGACACAGGGATACAGACATTGAAGAAATTTGCCTATGGTCCATTTCTGCACACTTTGTGTTGTGTTACTCTTTGATTTGTCATCATAATTACTCGGATACATTCTGTCCAAAATAGTATTATCAATAGGAAGCAGCACATTAATACATCAACAGGATAATGTTGTGTTAATAAAATGAGTAGCCAATGCTTACACACAAAACATTCATTAACGGTATGACATACATCTGAATTCAAACCTTGACACTATTTAAAAACAAAATTACAGAGCTGAGCATTATATAACCACCCCACATAGGAACTCTTACTTTACAATGCTAACGTCTGACAACAGATTAAAGTAAAGAATGTATGTATGAGTCTTCATTGCACTCATGACGATTGTAAAATCCCATAATGTGTACATTGTATCCAGTAGCATAATATATATGCAACAGTAAAAAGGGATGATACAGAAGGGAGAACAGATAGAGAGATGGAACAGAGATAGAGAAATAGAAAGAATGCTTTATTTTTCTGGGTCATGTTTGAACATCTTTGTGGTGTGTTAATGTTATGTTGTGTGATCATAACTGAACTAGTCTGAGAAGATGGCAAAGACTCACAGTTTTTGCCATAGGTTGTGAAATGGCATTCATTATCAGTCAGCGTAGGTTTGTGATGCTAAGTGTTGAGCAAATGCTGAGGACAAAACAAGACAGACAGGAAAGGTGCTGGACACAAAAGGATGGAGGGGGGCACCATTATTAGGGGACAAGTAAGAGACTTCAGAGGTGTATCTGTATCCAGCTTGAGCACAGTGAGAATCTAGTCCTCACCCTCAGAACTGTCATAACTGTCTCCTGTGCCATTTTCTGGGTCAGTGTTGGATGTGGCATCAATCTGGCAATCCAAAGCTGGATGTTTTCAACTATGCCAATTTGGTACTGAGACCCTTGTCCATTATGTCCTCTACCAGCTCTATCAGCTCCTAATGGGTGACAAAATCACTACCTCCCCTATTGCTGTTCATAGAGGGTACCACTGCACCTGCAGCCAGGGCAGAACTACCTGACACAGGTGGAGCAGGCGGGGCAGGAGTTGTGAAGACAACACTGAAAGGTTGTGACCCAGATGTGCACAATATCTGTGCTGGTGCTGCCGCAGCCACCTGTGGTGGTGCACTGGGCTGATCTGCAGTAGTCAGCTTCCTGTGCCAATTGTCATTTCAACTTCAACAACAATGTACCCCCCCCCCCCACAAAAAAAAAAAGTAAAGAGAGAGGGTAGGGGGAAACAAATCAGAGAGAATAAGATCAATGGCATGTCACATTATTTTATAATTTCAGTACATAAACAAATCTGACAGATAATTATTTTCAGCATTGACACATCCAAATATGATGTCAAGGCATTAATGTGTCATAAAATAAATAAATCTCGGTGGTATTATATAAGATATGGAAACATTTATTCCACTATGCCATGTCAGATGTAGTTTTTCCAAGTTAATTATTGCAGTTACTAGTACTGAACTGGTAATGTAATTCAGTATTGCAGTTAATATTTTAGAAATACTATCCTGTAATATAAGCTAATTTCTACTACAGGGGAAACGAACCCCAGCACAACTAAGCTGGTGTACTCATTGCCTAATGCAGTCACCAAGAGCTATTGAAGAAGACATCTAGAACAAAATAAACTCCATGGACAAGGAGAGCCAAACCAGAGAGAACTAAAAAAGTACGGCTTTATTGAGCAACAGAAAGAGAAGTCAGTCAAGCGCTTTCGCCAGGTAAATACCTGGCTTTCTCAAGATAAAAAACAATGCAATTGAAGTGTTTAAATACATAAGCATCTAATCACGTGATCCCTAATTAATGTACTAAACATTCAATTACGTAAATTGTTAAAATGCCCTCACTCAATAAATAAAACTCCTGTATATACGTAAGCAATGCTTAAAATAAATAAAACATATGAAAAATCATTAGAAAATCATTAAAAAGTCACAAAAAAATCACAGAAAAATCACTGAAGAAATAATTTACAGATTAAAAATGTATATGTAAATATGTATAAGAATGTAAATGCAAAAACAGTTGCTAACTATAACCGTAAAATTTATAACCTAGCTTTTCTTAGCTTGAGCACACTAGATATACTAATATTCTTATTGAGACCAGGGGGTCTTGCAGCATTGAGTCTAAGCTGCCATAAAAGCTCTCTGTATTCAAGACGGGTTTCCCAGTCACCTCCCCTGGCGTCCTGTGCCACCTGTTTAAGAACCATAAACTTGAGTTGCATATTGGGGCAAGAAGCTAGATGTTTAAAAAAACATTTGTGTCCTTCTTTTTGGAAATATCATATTGGTGCTCATAGATTCTTTTCCTAAGGGGTCTCTCGGTTTTCCCTATATAAAAACTAAGAAATTGTATACATAGTCCTAGATATACAACCCCTTTTGCCCCACAATTGTAGTAATGGTCAGTATCGAATCTGAATTTCCTAGATGGAAGATAAAAGGAGCTATCATTCATGATAAAAGTGCACTGCTTGCAAGCCCCACATTTGTAAGTGCCAAGTTTAGAAGAATACCCCAAATCCAAAAAATGCTTTTTTTCGAAAACACCTTTTAAATTAACATCCCTTCTTTTCACAAAATTGGGGCGTTCCTGAACTATACCCTTAAAATCATCATGGAGTGTCAAAAGGGGCCAATGTTTTAACACTATGTGTTCCACCTGTTGGGAATCTTCTGAGAATGTACGGATGAAACTATTGTGCCAGTTAAATTGTTCAGTTTGTTCAGTCTGTTCGACACGTTGAAAGCCACTACCTAACAACAGGAAATACTTGGATTGCCTATTATCAATCACTTCTTGGGCCAAATTATTAACTAGAGGAGCTGGGTAACCCCTTTCAAAAAAAAGTTTTTTTAAAAAATCCACTTCCTCAGAAAAATGTTTATCAGTGCTAGACATCTTAGATGCACGAATGAACTGCCCCTTTACTAAACCCTTCTTCTGATGAAAGGGATGGCTACTATAAAAATGCAAATATGAATTAGAGAAAGTGGCTTTCCTGTATAACTTGGACTGAAAAGTATGGTTACAGTAGTCTTTGAATATTGATACATCAAGATTGTTTAGCATGTCATTACTAACATTGTGAGTAAAAGATAAAAAATGTGTGGTGGAATTAATATAACTCATAAACTCCAAAAAACTATTCAAGGTTCCATTCCATAATAAACAAATATCATCAAGGTATCATTTGTAATGGACTATATATTGTACCCAGTGTGTGGAAAATATGAAGTTGTTCTCCCAGTAGTGCAACACGATGTTAGCATATAATGAGGCACATGCAGCGCCCATCGCTACACCCTTTTTCTGTTTAAACAATTCACCATTGAAATAAAGGAAATTGTTTTCGAGAACAACCTCCATAAGCTCTACAATTAAACTGATAATGTTGGAGCTAAGGCCAGATTCAGAGCCCAAAATGTCATTAAACCACTCTAACCCAATGGAGTGGGGAATGCTGGGAAACAATTCTACGATGTTGATAGTTATCATAAGTAGGTCAGGATTGAATAACCTTTGTTTGAAACCTTTAAGAAAGTCCCAGGAATCCTTGCAAACATGTTGTAATGTAGAGGAAAATTTCTTTATGGTGTAATCAATAAACTTACCCAGTGGTTCTGTGATGCTACCTGCTCCTGAAACAATAGGTCTGAATTTCAAGGGATCTAAACCTTTATGAGTTTTGGGTATCTCAAAAATTACCGGGATCCTAGGTTTGTTAACATGTAAATAGTTATATAACCTTTCGTTAATGGCTCCCTGCAGTAGATGGTCCGATAACAGAATGCTAAGAAATTTGTGTCTGTCAGGATTGTAAATATGTTGATGTAATCCATCATATCTAATATGGTACAAAGTTATGTTGCTTTTGTATTACCACAATTTAGAAGTTTTTATATTTCAACTCATGTATATTACATGCTGTTAGTAATACTGAGAATAACTGAGTTTACAGCAACAACACATTCATATACAAGAATGTGTGAAAATAAACTGGATTTGAATCCTGCAGTATCTCCCCTCATTAGCTAAGGTCACTGCACTTACACCTTGACCACAGAGACAGACAACTAATATGTGCATTTTCTTCACTGAGTACTATCCATGCACTAGCACCTGTCTCATTTATACTATAGAATGCAGCCCAAATTACATTTTTCATTTGTTGCCTTTGGCTGTGAACCATGGTTGTGCACTGCTCAGCAGCACACAAACAGAAAAGACATATATATATATATATATATATATATATATATATATATATATATATATATATATATATAAAATACTGAAATCCTGAATTTCAGTATTTTGAAATTCTATAGCCGAAACCTTTAAATACCGAAACCCCATAACCGCAAAATTTAAAATCGCAAACCTACAGTGCAAATACACCACACACATACACACACTCTCCCCCCACAATCAAAGAATCCTACACTACACCCCCCCACTTATATATACTAACTGCAAGATCGCACAATCACACACACAAAGGTAACTCACACACACACATTTCACAGTCCTTGCACACACACATCACAGCCAAAACACACACTAACATACACTAAAGCCTCTAACCGGCACACTCATACGTACTTACCTACACTTACACCTATGCATTCACACACTGCAACACCAGAAGCTCCGAAATTCATTTTACATTTCGGGCTTCTGGTGTTTCGGAATTTCAAGGCTTCGGTATTATAATTTCGAAATACTGAAAGTCGGGATTTCATTATTTTGAAATTATAAAGGGAACCTATAGACACACACACACACACACACACACACACACACACACACACACACACACACACACACACACACACACACAAATAACAAATAAATTATATGCTAAAGATATATCTATCAAGGAACATAGCACTATTATAATTAACATGAATTATTCATCCTTTTCACATCTGGTTGCTACATCACAAATATAATGTGTGTTACATATCATCAGACTTTCATATAATGAAAATTGTTCAGTAAGGGGATGCACAGAGATTTATAGGATCTCAATCCTGACAGAGTATATACAATTAATAAAGACATAAAAGTTTAAAATTCAATATTTTACTGTCAGGATGAATAATTATGAGATATAGATAAGTCCTTCAACATACATGACACATATGTCCACATTAATCATTCTACTGCATTTGTGTTATCAGATGTTACAAAATGTCACATGTTACATCATCCATGGCACATAGTGATATTAATAATGAGAAAAATTGAGTTTCGAACAATAACACATTTTTAACAGCAAATCACATGGACTACAGGTAAGATTTTTAGCAGTTTTCAAACAGACTTCAGCCTGTTCATTTTATATACAATATTGTGTGCCAATATTTATTCTGAACTCAGTCAAAAAATATCTATAAATTGGATTTAAACTCTGCATTATGTATCCTCTTTCTCTAAGCTCATTTCACTTACACCTTGGGCCACAGAAAATAAGTAAATGACAGGAGAAATTTCTTCACTTAGTACTATCCATAGTGCTGATAGAAGCACACAAGCACAAGTCTCAGTTACACTACTGATGGCATTCCAAATTAAAGTTGTGAGTTTTTACCTTAGAAAGTTAACTCTGGTTCACTGCTAATGACTGCTGACAGTCAACAGTGCGCAATGCCAAATACTCTACAAAGGATGAAGACGTGAGAAAAAAAGGGAAACATTATGAAAAAAATTTTAAATGTGTCTTTCTGATGTTTTCTAAACTTTGTTTTCTTTGTCTGATAAACATTATTACATTCACACAAACAGCACCCTCTGTAGATTTGAACCATCAAACCAGGACATTAACAACATAAACTTGAGATTATTTTTACTATTTGTCACAAGCACCAGCATATATTAGGAAGAAGAAGAAAAATAGATTACATGTACTCAAGATGTGACATTATATCAATCAACATTAAAGGTGTAACAGAACCAAGTTCTAAAAGTTGGCTTTCATAATTTGCCAGTAGTTGTGTGTATGAATGGGATATTGGCAACAGATAAGCTAATATTTCCTACCACAATATTAAACAAACACTTACAACACTGCAGTTGTTTTCTTCTATTTCTTTTTTGAGTATCATTCTCTTCTCTATGCATTTTTAACATGAATGCAATCTCATTTGCATTGTTTTTGATATCTGTTTTAATGAGTACTGTACTACCTTAGAATTACAGACACATTTTTCATTGAGACACAACAATGTAGTCAAAATGACTTCATAAAGATATTCTGAATATTTCTTTTCTAAATCAGTTAATGTAATGACAGCCTTTTTGGTGTCTTCTACCTGATACACTCTTGATAAATGTACATCAAAGAGTAAAGACTGTGAAACACTGCTTATTCCGGCAGCCCTTAGTCATCAGTCTAATCATTCACAGTTGCAAGCCCTTAGTAAGTAATACTTTTCACTGCTTGTCCGTGCAGTGCTAGGGAGTGTGCACACAATCGTTTAGGTGCTTAGACCATGTTACCTGCCCTGCACTTAGTGCAGATTGTGAAGTTCATGAATGCTAATTAGTTCATACAAGATTTCCATATTCTTAGTGCTCAGAGGGCTGAATCGACATGATACAAAGCTAGTGGTGCTGGTAAGGAACTTGTGTTGTTGTAGAGGAGACTACATGGATCCAGACAGCTCAATACTGCTATTTTACTTGCAAAAATGTTTCTACTTTAACAGCTTAGCTGATGTAAAGGTATGTTGCCTTTTTTCATAAAGTTATTTATTTGTGCATTACTGTTGGGTAAAATTTGACAATAAATGCCCATTTGTTTACAGTCTGCATTGTTTATCCATTGTTGTTGGCATAGCCATGTATATAATTTATATCTTTGAATTTAAACATATTTGAAAGTAAATGTTAACTGTCATTATATAAGCTTTTCTCTTTGAATATGAACAGTTATAGCAGAAAAGAATTCTACAACTTACTAGTAGTGTCAGGGTTTTCTTGTACCCAACAAATGTGTTAAACCTGTAATATTTTATATATATATATACTTGTCCTCAACATAAGTGAAGATCCAAAGAAATTTTTATATGTTTGTGATTGAAAAGTTTATTTTGGTTAATGATGCCATGTACTACAGTGTTATAGAACCATTGTCATCCTTACAGATTTAAGCATTGCTTTTCATTTTTTGGGGGTGGTATTCTGTATAGGCTCCATGGCTGAATACATTCAGAAATATTTACTTGGTTAACAATCACTTGTTGCTTAATTTCCTTTTTTGTTCTTTTCTATTTCATCTCAGTCAGAGCTATGGTGTCCAAAACATCGGGATCCCATAAAACACAATAAAGCAATGCAGCGATGAAGTTATCATCCAGGCAATACAACAACACAGCTCATTCTTCTTAGACAGATGCAGAGGTGACAAATCCTCCCATGACTCTGCCTGGGAATAGGTGGTCAATCATGTCAATGTGATTGCAGGACATGGGAATAATTAACAAAAATCATATATCAGGCCAGTGATATGATGAACTCAAAACATAGAGTGGTTGCAATTGGTCAAGAACAGATGGCTACCAAGGTTGGTCCTGCTACCAATCCACCATTGACTGAGACAGAGGAGTTCCTGTTCACTGTCAGAGATCAAGACAGCTCAGCAGGGGTTTCACAAAAAATCAGTGATATTGGCTGACATAATAGAGAACCCAAGTGTGCTGAAGTTTCAGATATACAATATAATTTAATAATTTGCATTTATATATATATATATATATATATATATATATATATATATATATATATATATATATATAGTCAGAGTAAAATAGTCACAGTGAAAGGATGGGTAGTAGAGACACAGAGAGAGAGAGAAAGAGGACAGGGTAGACTTTTCTTTTTCTGCAGATATGCAGGGGATTGTTTAGTTTCCTGTGGCATTTACATTGTGATGCTTATAATCTGTGTTACATCTCCTTTTCTTATCCATAGGCACATATGGTTCTCATTTTGCATGACCACCTGCACATAGTAAAAAGACATTTTTATTGTTATTACTGTATATAAAGTAGATTTCTATATACATGAAATATCTTTTTGCATTGGCTTAGCCTCTATTATTGTATAAAATATGTTTTACATAACATAACTTTGACCAGTTTTTATTCTATTGTTTTTTGTTGTGTTGATTACCTATTACATAGGTAATCTTGCTAGTGGCACTGTGGAACTTCTATTGCCTGACATCATAGTATTGGTAAACTCTGGTGATGGGGGAAATGATGAGATACATTCTGGGATGCAGAGGGTCAGTCTGACATTGAGGTTGTAGTTTATGCACCCCCTTCCCATATTTCATATGCAGTCAGTGCACCTATGCATACCCATGCCAGAGAGATCACAGACACAGGAGAGGTCAAGGGTGATACAGCTGATCAGGGTAGTGTGGTTACTCCAGTTGCAGTGCCAGTTCAGTCTCCCCATAGCCATTGTGAGGATGAAGTTCCACATGGTGGGGGTGGTAGAGGTGCTCAGAGGAGGCCTGTTGTCCACCCTCTTCCTGATGTTGGTATGCCAGTAGGTGCCACACAACATATTTGTAGAGCAGTAATGGAGACTCAGGTATGTTCCACCAGGTACATCAGATGAGAGACTGTGAATACCAAATGAGCATTCTGACATTCACTGCCTGAAGTATGTGGGTGACTCCTTGGACAGGATGAATGACATACTGGGATTGGACAGAGTTTGTAATGGAACATCTGCTGGGAGAGTGTCGGCATCCATCCGGCCAGAGAGCCATTACATTGTTAGGTGTTAGCTGATGTGGCCATGCTGGATCCCGTTCCTATAGTGGTAAAATGTCCTACTGCTCCCTCAGTGATTGAGGTGTACATACCCAGACATGGTAGACCACTTGATCATTGTCCTGGATGTAGTTGTAATGACAGCTTATCCAGCAGATATCTCTCATGTTCAGGTAGCACACCAACTTCTAGCCAGGGTCATGGAAGTATCAGTGCAACTCCTGGTAGAGGTAGTTTATCATTGTTGGGAGCACTGACACTGAATTGATGATGCTACTGTGCATGGCTCACACCTCTCCAAGATGCCATGACATAGTGCTTGCACAGTGCTTGATTGTGTTCATGCAGACACACACACATTGAAAAACTACTTGACCATAGCACCTCACACACACACACACACACACACACACACACACACACACACACACACACACACACACACACACACACACGTTATATAAACACTACTATTGACTGATATAAATCTCTTGCTACTGGCCCTGATAGTTGTATACTTACAGAATAAATTGATATTCGCTCACGTTTACTACGTCAGGTTTACCCTGCTGTATAGTCCCCCCTTGCAAATGGGGATGACTGTGCCCTGTCATTTGCACATTTCTTTGTTACTTAGGTTTGCTATGTCTAGTGCACAGAGTGGATGCTTACTCAGAAGCTTGCTTTAATGTAAATGTATTACAGAAGAAATGTTTTTATTTATTATTCCTACTCGGTTGTACATGATTGGTTATGTAATTGTTGACCCTCATTGTATTTCTGTTAGTGTTGTTGCCTCACAGCAAGAGGTTCTCCTGTTTGATTCTCGGCTGGAGTGTGGGGAGTGCCTTCTGTGTGGAGTCTGCATGTCCTCCCGGAAGTTGGGTGGGCGTTCAAAAGACATGAGTAAATGGGCGTGCCTTCATTGAAGGTTGAACATCGAGCTGGCACCTTGGCGTTCGTGAAAATCTACTGCTAATCATTAGCAGACCGGAGTTCCGCTGTGGTGACCCCTATCCGGGAAAAGCCGAAAGACAACAACAACATTGTATTTCTGTCTGCATTCTTAATACTGCATTCTTACCAGAGAGGAAAGTATTGCTTATTGAACTATTTATGCAAATGATGCTAACACTGACTTGCTCATTGTTGGTTTATATATATATATATATATATATATATATATATATGTGTGTGTGTGTGTGTGTGTGTGTGTGTGTATATATATATATATATATATATATATATATATATATATATGTGTGTGTGTGTGTGTGTGTGTGTGTGTGTGTGTGTGTGTGTATGTACTGGTCAACCAAAATGGATGATGTATTGGTCAAAATCATAAATGTATATTGCATAAATCAGTCTTACTGTACACCTGAGACATGTTTCAGGTTAGACACACAAAATATTGACATATGAGAGTAATCAGTTATATAACCCTTTTTGTTTTGTACAGGTTCCAAACTTACCTTGTTAATACTTCAGCTACAAGATGTGTCCTTGGGGGTTATCCTGATCTGATGCTAACAACACACAACCATTACATGTTTGGGTAGAGGTTGTGGGCTTTTGCAAGCATTAGTTTAATTTAATCTTTGTATATGTTTAGGAGCTTCACTTAGGTAGTGTGTATGTGCGCTATCCTTTGTCTCTTAGCCAGATGCATAGCATATTGGGCATGCCTACATGTACCAGCACCCTCTGTAATGGTGGTTTTCCCTCAGACCCATCTGTATCTGCTGCATTTGCTGGCCCTACCTGTGGTCCTGGAAATTGTGGTTTTGTCCTGTTTGAATCTGTTTCCTGAGAATTATATTGTTCAACATGGCATAGACTGTGAGCATTTGGCGGAGGTGGCTGGGTCATACTGAAGGACACCTCCTGATGTGTCTACACACAAGAACTTGATTTGATCAGGCCAACTGCACATTCTATAATATTCCAAGCTTGAGTATGGACATCATTGCATCCTTGCTCTGGGGGTTGTGTGGGTTTCTCATGGGTGTCGTGAGGCAAGGTTCCAGTGCATAACTTGTATCCTCCATAGATGGCCTTGTAAAAAATCAACTTGGGTATTACAGACAACATGACAGTTTATAGAGTGGTACCCTTACACTTTAATGTACCACCTTCCATGTTCTTCTAGTGGGGCATTTATTTCTATATGTGTACAGTCTATGGCTCCCAAATCTCCAAGGATGTGTGCTATTGCATAAAAGTCTTACATAGTTCTTCCTCGCTCCTCTTGTGTGCACGAGAAGCAAATATGATCCCTTACATGTTGTAGCATTGTATTTAAAAATGGAGGTAAGATTCTAGAGACCTGTGACACCCCAATATATTCCTTGTGAGTCTCTGGAAAGTATCTGTAGCTACTATATAAAGGCATGTATGCTATACATACCTTTGTTTCCATTGGCATGGGCTCTCCATGATTTCCCTGGGTCTTCAGGTGAGGGCAGCAGAGATTGCATATTTCCTCTAGTGTTTCCCTGTGCACCTGTATCACTCTATAATTTTTGTATCTTGAAATCCACAATAAGTGAAATGGGGTTTAAACACCCTTCTCCTTCTCGTCCTAGGTCTGGCAGCAGAAACAGCACCAGCACCTTGAATTAAAGATTATTGCAGATACAAGTAAATGATGGAAGCAGCAACCCCTAACATTTTTTTCCTAAGAGCAATTGTGTCTGCATTCCAAAATGTTTTGGATTTTATTGCAAATGGGAGCACTGAGTGTACACACTCACCTTATATGTTCATTAAATAGCTTCTCCATGTTGTATTGTTTGATTAGCATGTAATTCAGCTACATATGCCTTCATTAGCATATTCTGCCACATACTCTTGTTTTGAAACTCTGCATGAATTGCAGAGATGTTAATGAATACCAAGAAGCATGCTATTTTTACACAAAAAATCCTTAATGACATAATTATTTGTCTTAGAGAATACTGATTTATTAACAAATGGGAAACATCAGTGCAAAATTCAGCTAGGAAGATGAAAAAGTATTTTATGTAAGGAAAGCATTGTGGAAAACAGCAGCATTGTAGCAATATTCAATGATGAATATGGAATGTTGTTATACATTATGCACTTTTAAGACATTTGATTTTAAAGCCCTTATTCTTAATATGTGATGCCTGTGCCCTGGTCCAGCAATCAAGGAGCCTCAATCCTCCCCATTAACACCAGTCTCATATATGAGGAAAGGATAACAAATACATGCAGTAAAGTGCACTTTCCCTTAAGAGCACACAGAGATCACAGTCAGTCCAGGGCTGGTCGCTCCCTTGCTCCCCAGGTCCCTAATAAGACTCTCTACTGGCACAGCTATAGGGTCCAGATCTCAGCCTAGCTGGGCAAGCTAAAATCTCCAGCACCCTCTCTGTCCCACCAGTGCTTCGTGTCTCTGCCCAAGTAGCCGACACACACACACACACACACACACACACACACACACACACACACACACACACACACACACACACATACACACACACACACTTTGAGATAAGAGTTTACGCAACCACACAGACACTTCTGGGGAAGGCTGGCACAGGTTTTCCAGCTGTGCTCCTTTTACCCAGACTATATGGTAGTAATTACTGCCACCACCCAGCTAATATTTATCAGCTACTCAAAGGCCCTTAAAAGGGTGCCCAATTATTACTGTGCAATATTATTATCCAGTTGGTAGATGTAACTAAACAGTCAAAGCTTATTTGGAGTGACCTGTACAGTAAACTCTATAAATATGCAATGTACTCTTAGAGCTTAACTTATCTCTACACAAAACCAGCCACAGTTAAAAGGTTTTAAAATATTTAATAATAAATAATTAAAACCACAAGTCAATACTTTCGAGTACACAGTGCTAGTCAAAAGAGTTCAGAGAGCGCACAGAAATACTTAAAATAAATCAGTAGTACAGTTATGACATCACAGAAAAACACTTAGTCTAATCTTTTCTAATTCCTAGCTACTTCTAGGAGAAAACACAGTTCTAACATACTACTTACATAAAGAGAGCATAAGGCAGTGCTGAGTTGGATGTCCAGTCAAAAATGCTTAATAATCTCTGGTTCTCATTGTTTAAATTGAAACTGCAGTTCTGCTAAAACATTACATTTCACACTTTCTTGGTGTTCCCAGGCTTACAGAAACTGCATTTACATTCTTTTACACTTAGAGCAATAAAGGACATTCCACATTTAAATTCTGGTCATTAACTTTAGCCTTAAAACGATAGGCAGGAAGCCTTCATCTAGCTGAGCCGGAGCCGAATTGTAAACATGAAAGGCAGTGATGAAATCATTTTAATTTCAAAGGACCAACAAGAAATGCTTGACTTAGCTTTCTTTACAGCCTATGGCAATGTTGTCACATTGTATTAAGTTCAGCATTTCACAGCATATTATTTCATTTAAACAAACAAGCTTGTAGTTCAACATTGATATTTACAAATGATAGAATTATCTTTAAATTCTATCTGGCTAGGCTGGCAGCCTTCACCCATCTCTACCAGTCTTCACACTACTGCAGTGGGTTTCCCAATTACATAAAATCTCTGGAGCTGTAAAAATGCTTTGCAAATGCAATATGTCAGTATTGCAAAGCAGAAAACAAATTAACACATGTATGTGCACCTTTTACTATTTTTTTGTAGACGAAAACAGTAGTACAGCAAAATTTGACAATTGGTTACATGTTTTTTTTCACCATGAATGATTTTCAGACATCTTCTGTCTTTACATGATGGTACTGTTTCCTAACCTAATGTAAAATTATTGTTTTATAAGTGTGTTACCCAACTATTTTTTAAGATAAGCATTTCTGCATTTTGTATAAGAAGATCAGAGTGATCTTCAGGTTGGGATGAAGAATTTACATAGGGCAGAAAGTGCTTACATATTCACAGCGCCACCCAATTACATTACCTTCTTTGTCCATTTTAGGGGTGCATAGAGCCAAGACCCTATCCCCATTAGCATTACAAACTTCTTTACCTGCATGCAATGGGGATGAAGGTAGAAGCAGGACATTTCAGAAAAAAAATACATGCATGCAAAGGGAGAGCATACATACTCTGCATTAAATGCACCCTTACTGGGAATGGAACTGCAGAACTAAGCAATGCAAAGCTGTATTGCTAACTACTGTGCTGACTCAGTATCTTTATAAACAGACATAATTTGCCAGCTGAGCTCCACCAAAAGAATGTCAATAAAACATAGAAGCAATCATCTTAAGTTTTTATGTTATGATTGTTTTTTTTTGTTTGTTTTCAAGGTAACACAGGGTACCAGCATAGGTTACATATTGAAGACTGTCAGTCAAGCTAGTTATTTCCTTTAATGACATGTCGGCAACATTCCTAATGGAAGCTGAAAGGAATCATACTCAGATGATAACATTTAGCCCTTTGACAACATTTAGCCCTTAAATCCTTGGTCAGCTTCTGTTCCGGTATATCTAGCTATGGTCTAAACAATCTTTATCAGATATAGTAAAATATTGATATTCTAATACAAAAATAATATTTCTCATTATACTAACACTTCCTGGTGGCAGTGAAGAGTAACCAAATAGCTGGGTAACTACAGCAGAGCTAGTAAGGGAGACGGCTAGAAAGGTGCTTGGTATCCCATCGGGACAGAGGAAGGACGACAAGGAGACATGGTGGTAGAATGAGGAAGTACAGAAGAGTATACAGGCAAAGAGGTTGGCAAAGAAGAAGTGGGATTGTCAGAGAGATGAAGAAAGTAGACAGGAGTATAAGGAGATGAGGTGCATGGCAAAGAAAGAGGTGGCAAAGGCTAAGGATAAGGCATATGAAGAGTTGTATGAAAGGTTGGACACTAAGGAGGGAGAAAAGGACCTGTACCGATTGGCTAGACAGAGGGACCGAGCTAGGAAAGATGTGCAGCAGGTAAAGGTGATAAAGGATAATGAGGGAAACATACTCACAAGCGAGGAGAGTGTGTTGAGGAGATGGAAAGAGTACTTTGAGGGGTTGATGAATGAAGAAAATGAGAGGGAGAGAAGGTTAGATGATGTAGGGATAGTGAATCATGAAGTACAATGGATTAGCAGGAGGAAGTAAGGATAGCTATGAAGAGAATGAAGAATGGAAAGACTGTTGGCCCAGATGACATACCTGTGGAAGCATGGAGGTGTTTAGGTGAAATGGCAGTGGAGTTTTTAACCAGATTGTTTAATGAAATCTTAGAAAGTGAGAGGATGCCTGAGGAATGGAGAAAAAGTATTTTGGTACCGATTTTTAAGAATAAGGGTGATGTGCAGAGCTGTAGTAACTACAGAGGGATTAAATTGATCAGTCACAGCATGAAGTTATGGGAAAGAGTAGTGGAAGCTAGGTTAAGAAGGGATGTGATGATTAGTGAACAGCAGTATGGTTTCATGCCGGGAAAGAGCACTACAGATGCGATGTTTGCTCTAAGAGTGTTGATGGAGAAGTTCAGAGAATGTCATAAGGAGATGCATTGTGTTTTTGTAGACTTAGAGAAAGCATATGACAGGGTGCCTAGAGAGAAGTTGTGGTATTGTATGAGGAAGTCAGGAGTGTCAGAGAAGTATGTAAGAGTGGTACAGAATATGTACGAGGGTAGTGTGACAGCGGTGAGGACTGCGGTGGGAGTGATGGATGCGTTTAAGGTGGAGGTGGGGTTACATCAAGGATCAGCTCTGAGCCCTTTCTTATTTGCAGTGGTGATGGACAGGTTGACAGACAAGATCAGACAGGAGTCCCCATGGACTATGATGTTTGCAGATGACATTGTGATCTGTAGTGAGAGTAGGGAACACATGGAGGACACCCTGGAGAGATGGAGATATGCTCTAGAGAGAAGAGGAATGAAGTTCAGTAGGACTAAGACAGAATATATGTGTGTGAATGAGAGGGAGGATAGAGGAATGGTGAGGATGCAAGGAGTAGAGGTGGCTAAGGTGGATGAGTTTAAATACTTGGGGTCAATAGTTCAGAGTAACGATGAGTGTGGAAGAGAGGTGAAGAAGAGAGTACAGGCAGGATGGAGTGGGTGGAGAAAAGTGTCAGGAGTGATTTGTGACAGACGAGTACCTGTAAGAGTGAAAGGGAAGGTCTACAAGAGGGTAGTGAGACCAGCTATGTTAGATGGGTTGGAGACAGTGGCATTGACAAAAAGGCAGGAGTTTGAGCTGGATGTGGCAGAGTTAAAGATGTTAAGATTTGCACTGGGTGTGATGAGGGTGGACAGGATTAGGAATAAGTATATTAGAGGGTCAACCCAGGTTGGAAGGTTTGGAGACAAAGCCAGCGAGGCAAGATTACATTGGTTTGGACATGTGCTGAGGAGGGATGCAGAGTATATTGGGAAAAAGATGCTAAGGATGAAGCTACTAGGTAACAGGAAAAGAGGAAGGCCTAAGATAAGGTTTATGGATGTGGTAAGAGAGGACATGCAGGTGGTTGGTGTGACAGAGCAAGATGCAGAGGATAGGAAGAAATGGAAACAGGTGATCCACTGTGGCGACCCCTAACGGGAACAGCCGAAATAAGATGATACTAGCACTTCCTGGAAATAATATCAGCGTGATATAACTCTTTTGTATATTATTACTTCCTTAGTGTAATCTGATATTAGGCCATTGATCCAGTGAACTATTTGCAGCCTAGCCACAAGATCCAATTAGAATTTACCAAGACATGCGTTAATACCAGACCCAAATTGGAATGAAGTGCATTGTGCCTCATTTTGACCCTATTTGGTAATGGCTTGAGGGGTCTGCCTGGAGACTGTACTTTGATTGCCATATAATCATCCAGGTTATGCTTAAAAAGAATCAGGGAGCTATTCTGCTTTATATCCAAGGGGAGTCTGTTCCATAAAGAGGGATTCTCTGTGATAGATATCTATATCACCAGCAGGTTCATTTTCATTTTCAGAGAAATTTTAGATGGTTTTAGTGTGTATTTAGTGTATTATTGCTTTGTGGATGTGTAGGAGGTGGCATAGGACTGGATCCTTTGAGGCTGTGTATGGTACACAGAGGTACCATCTCAGACGTTGATAGGAAAGATAGAAAAGAGCAAAGAAGAGCTCTTTAAGGTGATCAGAGTAGCTCAAGGATGACATGCCATTGCTTGACTTAGTAAGGAAATGCTGTGGTCTCTTGAGTCGAGACATATACCTAGTTAGGTACATACAAAATAGGTCATTATGTTCTATTAGTGGCCTGATAAGGTAGGACTAGAGGGAAATGAAGACTTCCTTGACTCTAGAAGACATAACCCTGGTAATAAATTTGGTTATATAAAATGATTTCCTAAGAATGGACACATTGTGGTCAAAGGATGGTTTATTTTCAATGAAAGTGCTTTTCCTAATGACAAAGTAAATTTTTAAGGGCCATTTACAGAGGCTGAGACTAAACAGACTTATTAACTGGTCTGCCTGGCAATATTTGATGCTGACAAGAAGACAGTTTAGCACATAATCTGGGGACATGGAACTATTAGTCTTAGCCCTGAGAGAGCACTTAGGACTTGCTCTGAGGAGACTGGGGTGGTGTAGACATACTAATGTGCTGTGGAATGTTTAGGTGATAAAGGAGAGTAAAGATTGAGATGAATTTGCCTGCTAATATATTGCATCTCTGGGGATAAGTATATAGTGTTATTTTGTATTAACTCAGTGCATTGCTGAGTATTACTTCCAAGGTTTCTGACACAGCCTTAATAGGACTTTGTGGTTATCCTTTGTATGGGTGATAACTCTTAATCTGTACTTGCTTTTGAAGGATTTGATTTTGCTTCTATGTTTCTTGTTGATTTTTTTGAGTTCCTCTCTAGCCGATTAGGTGTTTGCTCTTATGGGATATGAGATTTTTCCTCTTGTTTTATGTTTTATTTATACTCGGGTTCCACTACATGGAGGCTGGTAGCAAAAAGTAAGTTATTGTATTGTGGATACTTTCTTAAGACCCGACTATTAAGGGTATCATCCAAATTCCTGGTAATGGTTACATCCAGGAAATTGATTTGTTTGAGATCACAATTAAGTGTAAACTCAAAAGTATCCAGAATACAGTAACTTACTTTTTACTACCTGCCTCCATCTACGACATATTATTAACAATATACTGAAATCGCAAATCCTACGAATCAGGCATATTTGCTCTACTCAGGATAGTTATGAATTTTACCAACATGACCGTATTCGTAGATTCCGAGATAGGAGTTATGGTCATCATAATATTATATCTGTCAGTAACTGGGCCTCTCAACAAAATAGGCTGGATTTGTTAGATTATAGAGATAGATCTAACCAAAGTACTTCTAATATCAAATTCATCACTACATTTGGACGTAATATCAATGTTATCAGGGACATTGTTAACTGACATTGAAACATATTGTTAGCGAATGAGGTATTGTCTGGATTCCTTACGCCCAAATGCTTATTTTCCTATCATAGGGGTCAGACTCTTGGGTCTTATTTTAGTCATTATAAAAGTTGGAGGGGTTCTCATTCACATAGTCATTAATTGACTCTTACTGGTGATAGATTGATTGGTTCCGTGCCTTGTTGGCATTGTTCTTTTTGCAAGTTTATCTTTAAATCTAAACAGTTCTCAAGTAAAAATGCCAGCATGGTTTATTAGATTAAATTTTTTGCTAATTGTAGCAGGATTGGTTGGCCTACCTAGTGACCTGTTCATGCTCTGCTTTCTATATAGGCCAAACCTCATGTCCATTTCATATACGAATGTCAGAGCATATGAGTGACATTACAAATAAGAACGTTTCCAGTGCCATGTTTAGACATACAATTAAATGTAGCGCTGCCAGATTTAACTTTATGGTAATTGATACAATTCAGGGTGATAGGTCTAATAAATTAGGCTGGCATTCCCTGCTTAATAAAAAAGAGAAATGTTGGATCATTAAATTAGGTGGCTTGTTCTCCACAGGTTTTAATGACTGCTTATGATGGATTAATTACTGGTAATGGGTACGCTCAATTTGTTGATTTTCTCGCTCTCTCTCTTTTATATATATATATATATATATATATATATATATTCTTCAGTTTTTATTTGCATTGTTGTCACTGAGGAAGGCAGTTATTGCCAAAACCGGTCTAATTTTTTTGGGTGTAGTGTTCTACACTTCACCTTATGGTGTTGCCACATTGAATTAAATATTATTTTGACTCAGTTTGGTGCTGGCTTCTTTAATCCCAGAGATTACCCCTTCTCTGGAACAGACTCCTCATCCGTTTGAAGTAGAGTTCTTCCCTAACCCAATTCAAGTGTAACTTGGACAACTGGATGAGGAACAGGAAATTCATCACTAGTTTGGCACCTATGTCTCTAATGGATGGAGGCAGCCTGTAAATGGCTCATCTCACAGGCCCCTTCTTGTAAGTACTTTTTCTCCCAAGACCCTGTTTACAAATATCTAGGGTACCAGAACTGGTCACAGATTTAAGATGCATGGCTAGGCCTAAAAAGACCCTTGTGGTCATCTGTCTAGTACACACCTATGAACCTATGAAGCTGTGTGTACTGGGGTGAAGGGACTTGACGTCCCCAGTGACATTGCAGATCCTGGCACCTGAGAGGCAGCTGACTGTCACTCTATCTTTGCTCAGTTTGGTAAATGAAGTATCTATCTTTGTAAGTAAGGAGTCACCTATGAGCAAAACATTGTCAGAAGTATTAGTTGGTTTTACTGACTTAAGGGTTTCTGTGTGACCCCTTTTCATAACTGAGTTTTCTGTATGTCAGAGTGAACTGAATGTTGTTATGACTTGTAGATGTTGAGTAGTATGCAAGAAGGATATCTGAGGGTTTAGGTTGATGCCTGAACTTAGAAGTTCTAGGAATCTTGGGTAGAGATTTTGTAATGGCATTAGCAGAAAACAGTTTTATTGTGACAGTCTGTGGATATTTTATAGCTGTGCATGCAGGGTAAGATTGTTTAGCTCTTTCCATACACCTGAGTGAGAGACAGATGCTTCCAGTTTACGTAAATATTTAAACCTTTCACAGATAGAATCCTTTGGGTTATGTAGGAGTTCATTTTCAGTGAATATGCTACAGTTCTTACACTGCCTTAAGATTCTATTCTATAAGGCTGTCAGTAGAAGTGAGGGTTAGTCTGGATACTCTGTGATGATAAGTACTGGTATATGACATATTTTATGAGGAAATAAAAATGAGCTGGGAAAATATTACAAGTGGAGTTGTTTGTTGCATGGATAATGAGTTCAATGTAAGGCCACATAGAAGAGTAAAGCTGCTGTACTGACAGCACCACTCCACATAGCTAAGACGATAAGGCATGTCAGCACAAGTCAGTGCAAGCTGTTTAGGCAGACCAGAATTGTTTTTTAAATCACAGGAGTTGGAAGAATGTATACTTTTAATAGGAAAAACAGAATTTACTTGCAAGTATTACCCACTATGTTACCAGTTTGTTGTGATTAGTGTAGCCCTGCACAGTAAGTATTAAACAAGAAACCAAAAGAACCAATGAAACACAAGCAAAATCTGAAGCCCAGGTGCTCTAAGCTACCCAGGACCTGTATCAATTAGTCTCTCTCTCTCACTTGTATCAATCACTACTTAATCCAAGATGTCCTATAAACCAGGCCAAATAAATTTACACTAAGCAGAAAATAAAGTGTAGAAACAGCATAAGGGAAATATCTAAATAGCTAGATCAGTTAGGCAACTTAAGTGCAGACACAAAAAAGGTACTATACTGGCTTTTTCTCTAATTTTGAAATCTAGCAGTCAGACTCTGAGTCTGCATGGTGCCTTATCAGGAAAAACAAGGCTAAGTTGTAGTGCAGAAGCAAAACAACCAATGAAAAACAAGTAAAATCTGAAGCCAAATTTCTTTAAACTACTCGGGACCTACAATTACTCTAACCCTCAGTTATATCAATCATTGCTTAATCCAAGATGGCCCTCGTACCAAGCCACATGGATTTACTCAAAGTGTAGTTGCCGAAGCTTATCTTGATTCTAACAAGTTTACTTGTTAATTTTATACAGCACTGTCATAAGATAAATCAAGTTTTGTGCTTTGCTGACTTGTCTTATAGATTCAGTCCCCATAACATCTTACTCCCCATCCTCTCAGTAACTCTTCCAGTTCATGTCTTGTCTGTTTTCTGTGATAAAACTGCCCTGAACTTCTCTTTTCTTCCTTGTTTTGATAACAATATTCAGCATTGCTTATCTCAGTATTAATTTTACTTTTTTAGATGAGCACTCTTTTCATTTACAAAAAATAATTGTATACCAACCCATGTATGGCACTTATCCCAGTCATTTATTCTTTATTGACCAGGTTAGTCCTACTAGGCTAGAAGCCTCTATTAAGGGAACTCTGAGGTTGTATTCATACTACTAGGGGAAATTTGGCCAGAGCATAGGAGAACTTCCCCTACTCATAGCATATGGGGACAGTATTGGTGGTGGTACGCTCTATCTCCTGTTTTCATTCCAGGTGTGTAGACAGCCCAGAGAAACAGGATGAAGTATGGTGAGTGTGAGTTTGTTTAATTTAAATAAGGAAAAAGAAATGAGTGTGGAGATGGCCGAGCCTTTACATGAAAGACAGCTAAGTGAATCGGAAGAAGCAGAGAGGTTGTTGGTATTGGAGGGGAATGGTGAAATGAATGTTGGTGAAGTGTTTCCAGATATGGAGACTTTATTTCAGAAGAAGCTGCTTGAGGTGGAAGAACAGAGTCAGCAGAAGTATATTTTTCAACCCTTCAATCCAGAGGGTCATGGGATGATTATCTACAGGATATGATTAACCAAAGTGAACGGGAGAGTGAACCGGCAGCATAGTGGGATGAAATTATGGTGAAAATATGGAAGAAGTTGTAGAAGAAAAACAAAAACATCATATGCACAGGCCGTTAAATAAGGAGAAAAAAAAAAGAAATGAAGAGGGAAGCTAATGAAGAAGAAATATGCAGTAAGAATAAGAAACACAACTGGGTGGATATGAGGTATGGGACACTATAACTGCACTATTGGGTGTTTCACCCAAGGAGGTAAGAGCATTTATTCTTATTAACAAAGAAACACACTGTGACTTAATTTTTGAAACAGGACAGTACATGGAAAATTTCTTAGAGAAATATGAACCGAAAAAGAACTGCATTTCATGGACTGAATATGTAGTACAGGAATTTTATAGAGAAACAAACAAAAAACAAAGAGTTATAATACAACTCAGAATGGAAGTTGAAAGAGATGAATTAAAAGAACATTTAAAGACAATATGTAAAGATGTGATGGGTATAATAAACATATATGATAAAAGAGGTTTATGGACTGGGGGTTGGGATTATTTTGAAAATGGAAAGTGATAATGTTGTGCATGTACCTAGTGTGATCAATGTAAGTGGTAATAGAGGATTTAAGTATAGAGGGCAACCTATAACATGCTTTTTTTTGTGGAAAAGATGAGCATCTGATTGGTGAATATGATAAATGAAAATGTTTTATTTGTGGCAAAGTAGGACATGCAACAAAAATGTGATATGAAAGGTAAAAAATGTGGAAAAACAAGAAATACTTGGGTGGGATTGTGAAGAAAATGTAGTAATTGTAGAAACAGAAGGTACACAAGTTTCAGCATATGAGAAAAACATAGAAAGGGAACAAGAAAAACAACGATATAATAACAGAGGTAAAACTAGGGGAAAGAGAAGTGGAAGAAGAGGTACTCAACATGAGTGAAGAAGAATATGTAAATTGACAAGTAGTGAGAGGGACGAAAAATTCTATAGGGAAAAGGGTAAAAGAGAGGAAAAGAAAATTTAAAAATGTAATTGTAAAAGAGAACAAAAAGGTAAAGGATGAGATTAAAAAACAACAACAATATCAGTTAAAAGCTATACATTTTAGCTTTAAATGTGAATAGTATGAAGAATATTAAAAGAAGAAAAAGAAGTTATGTCTTACCATAACATTCCATCTGCATTGTTGATCCTCGTTCAGTCATTACGCATGGGTATTGGTTCCGACCTCGAAACCGAGCTGGCCAATTTCCAAGCTCGAGTCATCTACAAACTCTCGAGCTAAACTCTTACCCATAATCCCCCTCTCCCTGTTACCTCAGATTGAGTTTGCAAGTCAAAAGAAGGTAGAGGATACCTCTGGTCAAATGACCTAAGAGTACCGGATGGTGAGATCCACTAGAAGCCACAGGAGGGGGAAGGAGGGAGGGTCGTAATGACTGAATGAGGTGAACAGATGGAACGTTATGGTAAGACATAACTTCTTTATCTGATATTGTTAATTCTCGTTCATTCCTTACGCATGGGAGAGAGTCCCCAGCTACGTCTATTCCTGGGAGGCTCTCATGGAAGGACATTCCTGAGCACCATAGAACCAAAAGATGCTCTTCCCCTGGAGGCCAAATCCAATTTGTAATGATTGCTGAAGGTATGAGGTGTAGCCCAAGTTGCAGCTGCACAGATGTCATGTAAAGAAGCTCTGGCATGGAAGGCAGCAGAAGTTGCCACCAACCTTGTTGAATGAGCTTTCATGGTAGTAGGCAACAAGATATTACGTTGTGTATAAATGAAGGTCACAGAGTCCTTCAACCATCTAGCTAATGTGACCTTAGCAACAGCAGATCCTAATCTAGTTCCAGAAAAGGCCAAAAACAACTGGTCATATTTATGAAAGGACCCAGTCCTGTTTAAGTAAAAATGGATTTGCCTGTGGATATCTAGGGTATGTAGGCAATACTCACCTCTGTTTGAACGATTGGGAAATAAAACTGGCAATTCAGTGGTTTGATTAATAGACATTTCAGAGATCACTTTTGGCAGAAATGAAGGATTAGTTCTTAAAGACACTCTATCTCTATGAAAAATCAAGTATGGACTCTTGATACATAAAGCTTGAAGCTCAGAGATATGTCTGGTAGAAGTAATGGCGACCAAAAACAAGGTTTTCCATGACAAATGCTTGAGGTCACAAGAAGAAGCTGGTTCGAAGGGTGGCATTGTCAGAGCTTGTAGAACTAATGATAGATCCCATGGTTGAATAGGTTCTCTAAAAGGTGGCTTCAGATGATTCACACCTTTTATTAAGGTCTTGCACAATTTGTGAGACATAAGAGAGTAATCTTGGACACCCTCATGGAAATTAGAAATTGCAGCCAAATGAACTCTAATGGCAGAGGCTGATAGACCCAATTGGAAAAGGTCGGCCAGATAGTCTAGTATTATTGATATTGGTGCTGAGAAGGGATCTACTTGTTTATATTTCAGCCAACAGATACATTTTTTTCACTTGCTTGGATAAGTAATTCTAGTGGAAGACTTATGAGATGCAATGAGAATGTCACGTACTGGTAAAGAAAGATCATTCTGCCTGGCAATCAAGGGAATTGGAGTAGCCAAGCTGTGAGCTTCAGGCTGTTCAAGTTGGAATGAATCAGGTTCTGTGGATGTGAGATCAGCTCTGGGATTGGATGGAGAATCCATGGTCGATCTAGTAGGTGAGGCCAAAGGAAGGGGAACCAAATCTGATGAGGCCAATATGGTGCTATGTGGTTCACCTTGCTCTTCAACCGACGGGCTTTCTTCAGAAACTGGGGAATGAGAGGAAAAGGTGGGAATGCATAAAGAAGACCTGAGGGCCAATCGTGGACTAGAGCATCCCTGGGTGACTGTCCCAGAGGGGGAATGAGGGCGAAGTACTTGCTGCTTTTGTAGTTGGTCGGGGATGCAAAGAGGTTGCAGCAAGGACGGCCCCAGAGGTGGAAGATCTCCACCACTATCAAGGGATTCAGGGACCACTCATGAGATTGTAGAATGCACCTGCTGAGTCTGTCTGCTATCACGTTGGAACTCCTGGAAATGTGCGTTGCTAGAAGAAAACAGTTGGTAGCCATCGCCCATTGCCATATCCTCATGACCTCTTGACAAAGGGGGTAAGATTTGGTTCCATCTTACTTGTTGATGTACCAGACCACCACCATGTTGTCTGATTAAATTGCAATCATCCCAGATGGCAGCAGGGGATGGAATGCTTGCAAAACCAGAAGCACCGCCCTGAGCTCTAGAACATTTATATGCAGATGGGCCTCCAGTTCAGACCAAGTGCCTTGGACTGTCTGTCCCTGACATAGCCCCCCCACCCCATCAGGGAGGCATCCGTGGTCACTGTGGCCTTGGGTTGCTGGGGGGAGAAGGGGCAAGACCATTGTGACAGATTGTGTGTCATCCACCAATTTAAATCCTGTTTGCACCTGTGGGTTACTCGAATCTTGGCTGAAAGAGGATGCTGAAAAGGATACCACTGGGTGAGCAGTAGCCATTGTAGAAGCCTCATATGAAACCTGGCCAGGGGGACAATGGTGATGGGGGCTGCCATGGAACCCAACAGCTGTAGGACAGAGTGAGCTGTAGATTTCTCCCTTGAAAGGATTGGAATCAGTTGTTGCTTTATCCTTAAAATTCTGTGCTCTGGAATGGCAGCTCTGCAGTTCTTTGTGTCCAAGATAACCCCTATGAATTCTGTCAACTGAGATGGGGTGAGATTGGATTTTTGCCAGTTTATGGTTATGCCTAGCCTTTGTGTAGCGAGGAGAGAATATGCCAGGGCTTCTTCCAGTAGATGCCTGGTGGGGGTGGAAATGAGCCAGTCATCTAGGTATGGAAACACCTGGAATCCTTGAAGTCGCAAGTGAGCTGTGATGACTGCCATTCACTTTGTGAACACTCTGGGGGCTGTAGAGAGTCTGACGGGCAGTACTCTGAACTGGTAGTGACTGGCTCCTGCATGGAAGTGCAGAAATCTTCTTGATGGCCTGTCCACTTTTATGTGGTAGTACTCACCTTGAAGATCTATAGAGCACATCCAATTGTCTTTTTCCAAAAGCGGGAGGATAGACTGTATTGTGACCACCCGGAATTTTTGTACTCTCACAAACTTGTTCAATACACTGAGATCCAAAATTGGTCTCCAGTCCCTGGTTTTCTTTGGCACCAAAAATAGTATTGAGTAGAATCCGGATCCTATCTGGTCTGGAGGGACTATTTGGATGACTCTTTCTTAGCACCTTTTCTACCTCTAGTGCTGCTTCTTCCCTTTGACTGAGTGGAACGTCGGGAAGGTTTTTTGAAGGGGCAGGACAAAGATCGAAGGGGCTATGATAACCTCTGGTTATAATCCTTTGTACCCAAGAATCGGTGGTGATGGTTAGCCAGGCAGAAGGGTACAAAGAGAAACGTCCCCCAACCACCTCCAGAGGAAAGGAGTTGGGCCGCTCTTCAGGAGCGCTGGTAGGATTGGCCAGGGAAAGAGTCCCTGGAACCCTGGTTATGCAGACCCCCTCTGCCCCGAAAGGAGCGTCTCCCCTATGAGTTTCCCCCTCTGCCTCTAGGGAAGAACTCAGCCTGTGTGTCACGGAAAGGACCCTGAGATTTCTTGAACCATATCTTCCCACTCTTTTATGTTTGGGAGAAAGCACATTGAGGGGAAGAATAATGGACACCTATGGCAGAAAGGGTCTTAGCATCCTGTTCACATCTGGCCAGTGTGCTTTTAACTTTGGGTCCAAATAATGAAGAGGCCTCAATGGGGGCACTAAGAAAGGAAGCCTTAAAGGGTTCTGCGAAATTGCAGAAGCGCATCCAGGCGTGTCGTCTCAAGACCCAGCTGAACTCTCCACTCTAGCTGCTCCTTCTAATGCGTGAGATATCAGTCGCATAGAGGAGTTAGATATTGATTCAATGGTGGCCAGCTGAGAGGCTACTTTGTCATGGACCTCATCAGACACAGCACCAGCCAAGGTTTCAGAGAGCTCGGAAATCAGATCCCTTTGAAGCATGGTAAAGTGTGCCATATAAATCAGGGACCTTATAGTAAAGGTCGCTGATGCAAAGGTGCACTTCCCTATCCCGTCTACGGCCTGGGGCTCTTTGTTAGGTGGATAGACAGTCTGGCTTTCTTCTTCTACCAGATCCTGTATTGTTGCGGCCACCATCACCAAAGCATCCAGAGGAAGATCTTTTGACCAATGGGGATCCATATCAGGAGGGAAAAAAATCTTATCTGGCCTCTGGGAAATAGCTTTGATGGTGTCTGGAGCCTTCCACGCATGCTGCACGATGAGCTGAACAAGTTCATTGGCAGGTGGAGTAACCCAGGAGGTAGGGGGCCAGGCGCGAAAAGCCTGCAGGAACACAGACTCCTCAGAGGTTGGATTAGAGGACTGCCAGCCACTTCTCTGTTTAAGGATTTCAAGGATATCACCGAAGAATACTTCAGAGGGGACCAAGGGGATCCTTCCCCCTCATCAAAGTCTGTGCTTTCAGTGAGGGACTCCTCTGTGGAGTCCATGTGCTTTCTCTTACATGAACTTTTCTGGTGGACTTCCTCAGAGGGAGAAGCTGGGGAAGATTGCAGAAAAGGAGTTTCCTGTGTGAATATGTCCTGAGGCCCTTGCACCCAGTGTCCGCTAGGTGCGACTTGTGAAATCAGCGTACTAGAGGAGGGCAGGGGGATAGACAGTCCAGTATCACCAGCAGCAGCGAAAGCCTTCTCCATCAGTTGGAAGGCTGGTCCACTTGAAGAGGAGTGAATGTCCAGGACAGGGGTCACCCCTCCCCTAAGTGGTTCAGCCTGAGTGAGTCCCCGCATAGCTGTGGAGCAGCAAATTACACGTGTCACTACTGTCATCCTGGGTCATAGCAAAATGTTCCTGCCATGAAGGCAAATGCAGTTCCTTAGTGAGATCCATAAAGGGAACCTCAGAGGGGGAAGTCTGTGCTATATCCATGGACTTCAAAGGCAATGAAGGAGGAGAATAAGAAGGGGTCTTTGGAGATGGGTGATCACCTCCCAAGGAAGGATAGGTCCTGGGGGGTGGGATACCTCTGGCCAAAAGCACTTGATCCACAAGATGCAACACATCGTGTTCAGAAAGGCTTCTAGTGCACCTCACGGAGACTGAGGGAGAAACAGGCCTGTCCACAGAAGAGGCAAACTTGGTGCCCACCTCACCAGTCTGCACTGAGAACAACGGTGCTGAGAGAGACTGGACTACGGGTGTCTGCACCGAGGAAGTCATTGGCGCTGAGTTCACTGTCTGCACCGGCACAAAGATCGGCGCTGAAGTGGTTGTCAGTACCGAAGCTGGAACCAACAAAATTGAAGCCAACAATAGAGGCATCAGTTCTGAGTAAGATGTCGGAGCTGATGTGGTCAAGGTCTGCACAGACTGAGCGGTCGGTGCCGATACAGTAGTAGTAATAGTCTGAACTGAGGAGCCCCTCAGTGCCGATATAGTGAAGGCTGCAGGAGAAGATGGAGCCGAGATCACTAATGGAGCTGAAGGCCTCGGTGCCAAAAGTCTAGGCACTGAAAGCACTGGGGCTGACTTATTGAGCTCCGGAGCGGAAACTTTAGCCTTTTGAATTTTTGGTTGGCGGGAGTCCCCAGCTGGGGACGAAGGCAAAGACTTGGCCTTAGTAGGAACATCCAAAATTTTCTTATGGGCTCTAGGAGGGGTTGAGGCCTTTATCCCAGAAATAGCCTCTGAAAAGGGAGATTTAAGAAGTCCCTTCAGCAACAACTTGTTTTTCCTTTCTAACAAGGTTCTGTTAGAAAAATTTTCACAGATAGTACAGGGCAGGTCAACAGATAAATGGGATGCCCCCAAACAATAAACGCACAAAGAGTGTGCATCAGATGTAGGTAATTTGTGTCCACAATCAGAACACCTTTTAAAACCCGGACCACCTTTCTTATCTGCCATGATAGAAGAAAAAGAAAGGAATAGTAGAAAGGGTACCAGCAATGGTACAAAAGAATACCCAAAGGTATGAAAAAAGGGGAGAAATACCTCGTGGTAAAAGGTGTAGAGAAAAGAGAAGAAAAGCTCAAGAAAATATGGTCGCTAGATGTGATTGAGTAAGAGACAATGAAATAGAAACTTTTCTGACAGAAAAAGTTATATAAATGACTATTCTGAAAGCAAATCACTATACTTAGCTCAAGAGAAACAGCTTGACATGACCGAATGGCAACGTGGCAAACAAAAGCTGGGGTAACAGGGAGAGGGGGATTATGGGTAAGAGTTTAGCTTGAGAGTTTGTAGCTGACATGAGCTTGGAAAATGGCCGGTTCGGTTCTGAGGTGGGAACCGATACCCATGCGTAAAGAATGAATGAGGATTAACAATATCAGATTAGGTATTTTACAATGGTGTGTTTCAATGGATTATTATAATAGAAGATACTAGGATTCTGACAGAAGAATGAGTAAAAACTGAAATTTTATGGAATGGAGAAGCCTTGTGAAATATGGGAAAAGATAAATGTTCAGGAACAAGTATATTATGTAAAGAAAATATCAAAATATTAGATTTTACAATAGCTGAATTAGGAAGAATAACAGTGCTAGATTTAAGGCAGAAAACAAAAGTTTATAGAATTGTTGTGTTATATGCATATATTACAAAGAAAGAAAGAGAAATAATGTTTTAAAAATTCTAAATTATGTAGGTGTTAACATGGATATAATATTAGTGGGAGACTTTAACTGCAATTTAAGAATAGGGAAGAAAAATAGCAATGATGTTAAAACAATACATGAGATAATGAAAAGTGGAAAGTTATAGATATGGGACAACAAACATTGGACTTACAGAAGAGGAGAAATAAAAATGGAAATTGACTATGTTTTGGTATCAGAAAGTTTAAAAATATTACAAAAAGGGCTAAAATAAAGGATTTTCAGATTATATAGCTATATTGATAGAGGTATATGAAAAAGAAGGATACATAGAAAATAACCAAAGGTGTTAAAAGGCTTAATAAAAAAGCCTTAAATAAAGACAATAGAAATTAAATAAATAAATAAATTATGGAAAGAAGATATAGGTATGGGAATATATTGTAAAAACTGGACAAGTTGGTGAATACGCTTTAAAGAAAACTACAAAAAAGATTTTTGGAATGCCAAAATGAAAAGAGAAGAAAAGAGAAGTTAAGATATAAACAATTGAGTCAAGAAGTGTTCAAGGAAATTATAAGAGACATGAGAATCTTTTTTTTGAGAAAGAAAAAGTATATAATATGAACCAAGAAAATATTAAAATATTGTTTTATAAACAAAGATATTATTTACAAGGATGAAAAGAAGAATTAGCACCCTACTTAAATAAATTAGTAAAAGAAAGCAAGAGAATAATGTGAGAATTGAAGAGCAATGAAGGAGAAAAAAAGATGTGAAAGGTGATTGAAAAAGCATATAGAACAGAATTTTGTAAAGAAAAAGACAAACGTAAAACAGAAATGGATAGTTAAAAACTAAGTGAAGACAATAATGAGAATCAGGAAAAATATAAATGCAAAAGAATTAAATCAAACATTAAAAAAAAATCCGTAATGACACAGCTATATAACTGGTACTTGAATATGAACCTATATATATGTGTGTGTGTGTGTGTGTGTGTGTGTGTATATATATATATATATATATATATATATATATATATATATATATATATATATATATATATATATATATATATATGTGTGTGTGTGTGTGTATATATATATATATATATATATATATATATATATATATATATATAGAGGAAGACCTAAGATAAGGTTTATGGATGTGGTGAGAGAGGACATGCAGGTGGTTGGTGTGACAGAGCAAGATGCAGAGGACAGGAAGAAATGGAAACAGTTGATCTGCTGTGGCAACCCCTAATGGGAGCAGCGGAAAAAAGAAGAAGCAGAAGAAGAATATGAAAAACTGACAAAAAAATCTTTTTTGTGGAGGTACTAAATAAATGTTTAAGGAAAGGTATTGTAAATAAACAGATATGTATAGGAATTATTAAGGATAAAATGGCTGGTAGCTGCCAAAGGTGGATAAGGTAAAAAGCCAACCTTTGTGAAACAACCACAAACACCACCATGGACTGCAATGTTCTTTAATCACAAAAAGTACATGTAAAATGGGTAAAACCCTCTAAACAAAAGAAACGAGGTAAAATCCCCTGATACTTCATCAATGATAAGCGCTTTCGGATTAACCTTCTTCAGATCGTAATGAATGAAATGGTGAAACACTTAATAAACTCATTGGTGACCAATCAAAAGGTAGCTTTGGGTCAATTCCCTCTTCTCAGATTGAATCAGAAATGAACCAATGAAAATGTGTAAATATGCATGCTTCTTCTATTCTAACCAATAGCCATTAGTAACCAATCAAAAGGTAACATTGGGCCAGCGCCCTCTTTTCAGATTGAATCAAAAAGTGAGCCAATGAAAATGTGTGGATGTGCATGCTCCTTCTATTCTAATCTATAGTAGGTCTTCTATTTTTCAGTATAGGATGTAATGGAACAACTGCATTTAAAAATGGAGGCTTATCTGCTCTCATATTTATAATCCATTTAATTTCATTCCTTTCTATAGCATTAGTAATGTCACCTTGTCTCATTCCAACATGGGTATTTTCCAAAACTTTGAAATAAAACCGATGTGCTGGGAACTGCTTGATGTGAACTGTGAGGCAGTTTTTCAAGTCACGGTTCCGAATATCACAGAGATGTCTCAAAACTCTGTTTTTAAAACATTGATCAGTTTTGCCCACATAATATGCGGGACATTCTGAACATGTGGCTAAGTATACTACCTGGGAGGTGTTGCAATCTGTTGTCCAAGAAAATGTATGACTAATTTTACTAATGGGATGGATGAAAGTGTTGCTAGGATCTATACTGTTACAAGCCGAACATCTACCACAATGAAAGGTCCCCTTCTTCTGTCTTATAAGGCCATTTTTCATGCCAACTTTCAAGCATAAAAAATGTTTTAGATTCTTTTTGTTTGAAAAAGTGAATCTAGGCATCTCACCAATGATCTCACAAATTTTGGCATCTTGGGTTAAAATAGGCCAAAATTTCTTAATAACTTCACAGACTTCCTGGCAATCATTGGTATATGTTAAAGTGAAGTTTATAGGGCCTTTGCCAAATCCTTCATTCAATCTCCTATTTGAAGAATTATCAGTCCTAGACATTATTGGAGCCCCTTCATTCTTCCTTAGAAGAACATATTCGTCCTGTTGCAGGGAAATATCTTTAACAGAATAACCTCTATTATTGAGGTTTCTTTGTAAGAACTGGACTTCTTGTTCATAATTAGCTTCTTCTGTACAAACTCTGGATACTCTGGTGACTTCATTCTTCATGATGTTTCCAGGGACATGCCTGGGATGCATGCTACTTCTATGCAAATAATGATTTTTCCAAGTGTCCTTTCTATATATCCTGGTTCCAATTCCTTTATTATGGTTGATAAAAAGTGTAACATCCAAGAAATCTATGCTGGTATTTGAATACTGTGCAGTGAACTTCAAGAAAGTGGTGGTTGCATTCAAATATGAAATGAATGACAATAATTGTTCCTCCTGTCCATTCCAGATGAGTACAATGTCATCCACAAAGCGTGCATAATACACTAAGTTCTTGAACCATGGGTTTGAATGTATCAAAACTTTCTTTCTCTCCCAATCAGCTAGAACCAAGTTTGAGTAACTGTTTGCACATGGTGTTCCCATGGCTACTCCCCAATGTTGCCAGTAATAGTTCTTACCATAGCAAAAAATATTATTTTCAAGTACCATCTCAAGCAAGCTGCAAATAAGCTCCACATCAAGACTGTGAGCATGCATGCTAATGTAGTCTCTTATAGATTCATTCCCGGTGTCATTTGGTATAGATGTGAAAAGACTGCAAATATCCAAAGTTACTAACAAAATATCAGGATATTCTTTCAAATCAACCACCCTCAGCTGTTCTAATAGCATGTTGGTGTCTTTAAGTACTGTGGGTATAGTTAATAATGGAACTCGTAGTTATTTTTCCACATACATTGAGAGAGTTTCAGTTACCCAACCACATCCTGATACAATAGGATGTAAAGGAGGGTTCAAGATATCTTTATGAATTTTGGGAAGTCCACTTATAGATGGTATCATGGGGTGTGCTGTCTCAAAGAATTCAAAAAGCTCTTGATTTATTCTACCTTGCATCATCAAATCATATAATTCATCCTTTATTCTAGCAATCAATATTAAGTTCTGTCTTATTGATCTTCTGGTAGGTTTTCTCATCTTGTAGCATTTTAATCATAGAATCATAATACCAGCTAGCATCAAGTACCACAATGGCACCTCCTTTGTCTGAAGGTTTAATAACGAGATCCTGATTTCTCTGGAGATCTAACAAGGCTTCTTTCTCTTGTTTAGTAATGTTATAAAATCGTGATGGACCTGAGTGGTCCTGCCTTAGTTTCTCTACTTCCCCTTCACAGAGCTTAATAAAAAGTTCAACCACTGGGGGATTCACAGGAATGAAAGAACTTGGTTTCTTTGGAAATGGACCAGGTACCATTGTTTGATTCCCAAATATGTTTTTTAATGATACATTCCTACCAAAGCATTTAGTTTCTACTGAAAATTCACTTAAATCACATGAAAGTGAAGGAATAAATGTTAAGCCTTTATTCAAAAGTGTTAAGTGTTCGTCATTCAGAGAAAATTTGGATAAGTTTAGTACTAAGGAATTTTTGAGAGAAGTGCTTGCAATGGTTTCTTTCTTTTCCTGTCCTGGCTGTTTGATCTTGGATTCCTCTGCCAGGACTGTTTCAGAAAAAATGGTAAATTAGGTACAATTGGAGCATGTACTGCTCCTAGTTTCGGTACAGTTCCTGAATTTGAAGTACTAGGCGTTTAAGAACTCTCAGCCACTTCACTTCGTTGTTCCATGCCCATATTCGTAGGTAGAGGAGTAGGTTCTTCTAACCTTACTTCTTGAGTGTGCAAATACAATGGCTCACCTGGAGCTGAGATTATGTTGCTATTTAATGCTTGAGTATTAGAAGGTACTCTGCCTGCATATTGTCTCTTTACATAAGATGGTCTGCCTTCTCGCAGCCATTCAAACATTCTCCCATGCTTGAAATTGGAAACATCTCTTAGCAGTTTCTGCATTTTCTGTGCCTTTAACTTGCTATCATACAAATTTAAGTTGAATTGCAGAGACTCTAATTTATTCAGGCAAGAGTCTGACAAATCCATCTTTTCTAGTTCGGCTTGTTTTGTTCTTATTTGCTGTGCAATTCTTTCTTCTTCCAGTCTGAATAAATCTACTAGTAGTTGTAAATATCTGAAGCCAGTTTCAAGATTTATGGCTTGCCACTTCGCAAGCTCGTCCGGATATTTAATTTCGTAACTAGGCATACACCTCACCCTCATTCCATGTGGAATGACCTTATAATGCATGCTGGCTTCTAAGTGGAAGCGCTGCCATTGTAATCTCTTAAGTTGGTAGGCAGCTGCTTCTACTTCATTGAAAATTACTTCAAAATTTTCAGTTGGAACATTAGAATTGGTGTTAAGCATACCTTCTAAATCCAAATTTAGATTAAGTAATGGATTTAGCCTGTCCACAGAGTTGTCTTGCATTGTGCTGAGTTTCATAAAATCAACCATATTCCTTCCTTTACCAGGAGCAAGATTGATGCTGTTGTCAGCCATGTGCAACTGCCATAGCTAAAAACAAGTAAAATTAAGGATAAAATGGCTGGCAGCTGCCAAAGGTGGATAAGGTAAAAAGCCAAACTTCGTGAAACAACCACAAACACCACCACGGACTGCGACATTCTTTAATCAAAAAAGTACATGTAAAATGTGTAAAACCCTAAAAACAAAAGAAACAAGGTAAAATCCCCTGATACTTCATCAATGATAAGCGCTTTTGGATTAACCTTCTTCAGATTGTAATGAATGAAGTGGGGAAACACTTAATAAACTCATTGGTGACCAATCAATAGGTAGCGTTGGGTCAACTCCCTCTTCTCAGATTGAATCAGAAATGAACCAATGAAAATGCGTAAATATGCATGCTTCTTCTATTCTAACCAATAGCCATTAGTAACCAATCAAAAGGTAACATTGGGCCAGTGCCCTCTTTTCAGATTGAATCAAAAAGTTTGCCAATGAGAATGTGTGGATGTACATGCTCCTTCTATTCTAACCAATAGTAGGTCTTCTATTTTTCAGTATAGGATGTAATGGAACAACTGCATTTAAACCTGGAGGCTTATCTGCTCTCAGATTTATAATCCATTTAATTGTATTCCTTTCCGTAGCATTAGTAATGTCACCTTGTCTCATTCCAACCTGGGTATTTTCCAAAACTTTGAAATAGTTTAATAATATTGGTTAGAATAGAAGAAGCATGCATATTTACACATTTTCATTGGTTCATTTCTGATTCAATCTGAGAAGATGGAGTTGACCCAAAGCTACCTTTTGATTGGTCACCAATGAGTTTATTAAGTGTTTCCCCACTTCATTCATTACGATCTGAAGAAGGTTAATCCGAAAGCGATTATTGTTGACGAAGTATCAGGAGATTTTATCTTGTTTCTTTTGCTTTTAGGGTTTTACCCATTTTACATGTACTTTTTGTGACTAAAGAACATTGCAGTCCATGGTGGTGTTTGTGGTTGTTTCACGAAGTTTGGCTTTTTACCTTATCCACGTTTGGCAGCTACCAGCCATGTTATCCTTAATTTTGCTTGTTTTTGGCTATGGCAGTTGCACATGGCTGACAACAGCATCAATCTTGCTCCTGGTAAAGGAAGGAATATGGTTGATTTTACGAAACTCATCACAATGCAAGACAACTCTTTGGACAGGCTAAATCCATTACTTAATCTTAATTTGGATTTAGAAGGTATGCTTAACACCAATTCTAATGTTCCAACTGAAAATTTTGAAGTAATTTTCAAAGAAGTGGAAGCAGCTGCCTACCAACTTAAGAGATTACAATGGCAGCGCTTCCACTTAGAAGCCAGCTTGCATTATAAGGTCATTCCACATGGACTGAGGGTGAAGTGTATGCCTAGTTACAGAAATAAATATCCGGACTTGCTTGCGAAGTGGCACGCCATAAATCTTGAAACTGGCTTCAGATATTTACAACTACTAGTAGATTTTTTTCAGACCAGAAGAAGAAAGAATTGCACAGCAAATAAGAACAAAACAAACCAAACTAGAAAAGATGGATTTGTCAGACTCTTGCTTGAATAAATTGGAATCTCTGCAATTCAACTTAAATTTGTAAGATAGCAAGTTAAAGGCACAGAAAATGCAGAAACTGCTAAGAGATGTTTCTGATTTCAAGCATGGGAGAATGTTTGAATGGCCGCAAGAAGACAGACCATCTTATGTAAAGAGACAATATGCAGGCAGAGTACCTTCTAATACTCAAGCATTAAATAGCAACATAATCTCAGCTCCAGGTGAGCCATTGCATTTGCACACTCAAGAAGTAAGGTTAGAAGAACCTACTCCACTACCTATGAATATGGGCATGGAACAATGAAGTGAAGTAGCTGAGAGTTCTCAAACGCCTAGCACTTCAAATTCGGGAACTGTTCTGAAACTAGGAGCAGTACACACTCCCATTGTACCTAATTTACCATTTTTTCTGAAACAGTCCTGGCAGAGTAATCCAAGATCAAACAGCCAGGACAGGAAAAGAAAGAAACTGTTGTAAGCACATTTCTTTCCTACCACCCTAGAACACCAAAAAGGAAAAAAACTAAGGGTAATGCTGCTCAATGCCAGAAGTCTCAATCTCAAGATGCACGCACTCGAGGCCCTTCTCAATATGGAGAACATTGATGTCTGTGCTGTGACAGAAACCTGGTTCAAGGCTCCTCAGAGCACCCCAGCACTAACAGGTTTCACCTCATATCATGCGTTCCGGCCCCAAAATCCGGACAACACCAAGAAAGGAGGGGGGGGTGTCCATATTCATAAAGGACACCCACACCTCAAGGTTGGTGGCAACGCACGATGCATCGGAGACCATCCAGGTGCAATTAACCATAGGCAAGACTGCTCTGCAATTTGTAGCATGTTACAGGCCACCCTCTCAAACTCAGGAACCTCACATGGCCTTCCTGAAAACATTGAGGGGATAAATGTATCTCCAAACACCATCATACTAGGTGACTTCAACTACCCTAATATAGACTGGGAACACTACTCAAGCCCGAACACTCTAACCCAAAGATTCCTGGAGTTCATAAACTCAAATGCCATGGAACAACTAGTCACCATCCCCACAAGAGGAGAAAGCATACTTGATCTCATCATCACGAACATGGGATCAAAATGTTCAACACCGGAAGTATACCCCTCACTGGTGAGATCAGATCATAAACTAATCTCGCTGGAGGTCCTCATCCCGCCCCACCTGAAACAAAAAGACCACAGTGAAAAACTTCTCAAAAGCCGATTTCACTCTTCTATACACTAGTGTGGTCTCCTTTAAGGCCCCTGAGCCAGTGTTAAACATTACTCAAACCGCTGAATCACTTACAAATGCCTTCTACCAGCACCTACAGGACTGCATGGATCAGGCAATCCCAAACAAAACTAAGACTCTCTGTACCAAAGGCAAGCGTCCAGTCTGGTGGACCCCAGCCATAAACAAGCTCTACAACAAAAGGAGGAAGCTACTACAAGATAGAGCAAAATCCTTGAAAGGTAAGACACCTTTGATCATTATAAGTAAAAACTAAGAGCTCTCATAAAATCATCCAAGGCAAATTTTGAGAGAAAAATCGCCAAGGACTCTAAAGAGAATCATAAGGCCTTCTTTAGCTATGTTAGAAACCTAGGAGGAAACTCCCAGATATGCTCAGAATTAGTTCAAAATGATGTGAAAATTACTGAACCTACACACATTGCCAACATACTGGCTGACAGGTTCAGTGCAAACTTCTCCCACAAAAGGAGAGATATCTATTCCAGAGGATTGTAGCCCCCAAACATCTCCAACGCCCAGGTGAGAACTGCCCTCACTAAGGCAAAAACACAGCATCCATGGGACCGGATGGTGTCCCCGGCTGTGTGCTTCATGAACTCAACGAGGGATTAAACCCACAGTTAGGACAGCTGTTTAATCTTAGCCTCACCTCAGGATACGTACCCAAGGAGTGGCGCACGCGACTGTGGTCCCACTTCATAAGGGCGGTGCCTCCACAGACCCTGGAAATTACCGCCCCATTAGCTTGACAAGCCTTATCTGCAAAGCCATGGAGAGGATCATAATGGAACTCATAAATAAAGACATAGGGAACTTGCAGACTTTGGATCCAACCCAGTTTGGCTTTGTCAAAGGCAGATCCTGCCTCTTAAACTTGGTTGACTTTTCGAGACAGTCACCAAGGCCATTGATGAGGGAAATGCAGTCCATACAGCCTACCTCGACCTGGCAAAGGCCTTCGACACAATACCCCACTCAGGTATCATCGAAAAACTCATCAGCTTGAATGCAAACCCATACATCACAAGATGGGTTGCAAACTGGCTAAGTGACAGAACCCACAGGGTCAGAGTTGCTGGAGCCATGTCAGACTCAAAGCCTGTTACAAGTGGTGTCCCACAGGGCTCAGTCCTGGGTCCACTCTTGTTCGGCATCTACTTTTCTGAAGTACAAGCAAACACAGGAGGGTTATGGCTGACAAAGTTTGCAGATGACTGCAAACTGGGCACCATAGTCGAAAACACATCTGACACAGATATCCTCCAGAAGGGCCTCACAGAAATGGATAACTGGTGCCAGAGCCATGGCCTGAAGTTAAACGCCAAAATATGCATAGTCATACCCTTCGGGAAAAACAAGGTTACCCCTAGCTACCATATAGGTGGCAATCCACTGAGCACAGAAAAAGTCATCAGAGATCTGGGGACCCAGGTTGACAGTAGCCTTCGCTTGACACTCATGTTGCTAAAGTAGTTAGGAAAACCTTCTATATCACCCACCTGATCATGAAGGGATTCACATCTAGATCAAGGGAGGTCATCGTCCCCCTGTACTCATCACTCATTAGATCTATGATTGAGTACAATGCCCCGTTCGAATGTATCTGACCAGACACCTGCTGCAGCTTGAAAGGCCCCAAAAGTTCCTCACCAAAAGGATAAAGGGTCTCAAAATATGTCTTATGCTGCCCGACTGAAAGAACTCCAGCTCTATTCAGTCTCATACCGCTTGCTCAGAGGTGACCTGTGCCTGACATATAAGGCCATGTCAAACCCAGATTTGATGAATATGCTTCACCTCAAAAAATCTAGATCCCTCAGAACCACAAGGGCGGGAGACTTAAACCTTGACACGGTTATAAATAGAACGTGCTGGAGGGACAGATTCATCACCCAGAGACTCCCTATGCTGTGGAACAAAATCCCGGTACATGTGAGGCAGAGCACCTCTCTGGCCTTGTTCAAGAGGAATCTTGACCAATGGATGGGAGATTGCAGATATACCCCAGGGATTACTTCAGTGTCACTGCTTGACAGAGGCACAGCAAAATGATAGGCATAGTTTTTATTCAAACTAAAGGGGTGGCGAAAGCCACATAACTATGGGCTAGGCTTATAAATGCCCTTGGGCAGATAGCCTAGTATGAACCTATGAACCTATGAACCTATGAACCTCAAAAATTCCTTAGTACTAAACTTATCCAAATTTTCTCTGAATGAAGAACACTTAACACTTTTGAATAAAGGCTTAACATTTATTCCTTCACTTTCATCTGATTTAAGTGAATTTTCAGTAGAAGCTAAATGCTTTGATAGGAATGTATCGTTAAAAAACATATTTGGGAATCAAACAATGGTACCTGGTCCATTTCCAAAGAAACCAAGTTCTTCCATTCCTGTGAATCCCCCAGTGGTTGAACTTTTTATTAAGCTCTGTGAAGGGGAAGTAGAGAAACTAAGGCAGGACCACTCAGGTCTGTTACATTTGTATAACATTACTAAACAAGAGAAAGAAGCCTTGTTAGATCTCCAGAGAAATCAGGATCTCGTTATTAAACCTTCAGAAAAGGAGGTGCCATTTAGTACTTGATGCTAGCTGGTATTATGATTTTATGATTAAAATGCTACAAGATGAGAAAACCTACCAGAAGATCAATAAGACAGAATGTAATATTAAGATTACTAGAATAAAGGATGAGTTATATGATTTGGTGATGCAAGGTAGAATAAATCAAGAGCTTTTTGAATTCTTTGAGACAACACACCCCATGATACCATCTATAAGTGGACTTCCCAAAATTCATAAAGATATCTTGAACCCTCCTTTATGTCCTATTGTATCAGGATGTGGTTGGGTAACTGAAACTCTCTCAATGTATGTGGAAAAACAACTACGAGTTCCATTATTAACTATACCCACAGTACTTAAAGACACCAACTTGCTATTAGAACAGCTGAGGGTGGTTGATTTGAAAGAATATCCTGATATTTTGTTAGTAGCTTTGGATATTTGCAGTCTTTTCATATCTATACCAAATGACACTGGGTGGGATTGAATCTATAAGAGACTACATTAGCATGCATGCTCACAGTCTTGATGTGGAGCTTATTTGCAGCTTGGTTGAGATGGTACTTGAAAATAATATTTTTTGCTATGGTAAGAACTACTACTGACAATGTTGGGGAGTAGCCATGGGAACACCATGTGCAAACAGTTACTCAAACTTGGTTCTAGCTGATTGGGAGAGAAAGAAAGTTTTGATACATTCAAACCCATGGTTCAAGAACATAGTGTATTATGCATACTTTGTGGATGACATTGTACACATCTGGAATGGACAGGAGGAACAATTATTGTCATTCATTTCATATTTGAATGCAACCACCAATTTCTTGAAGTTCACCGCACAGTATTCAAATACCAGCATAGATTTCTTGGATGTTACATTATCAACCATAATAAAGGAATTGGTACCAGGATATACAGAAAGGACACTTGGAAAAATCATTATTTGCATAGAAGTAGCATGCATCCCAGGCATGTCTCTAGAAACATCATGAAGAATGAAGTCACCAGAGTAACCAGACTTTGTACAGAAGAAGCTGATTATGAACAAGAAGTCCATTTCTTACAAACAAACCTCAATAATAGAGGTTATTCTGTTAAAGATATTTCCCTGCAACAGGATGAATATGTTCGTCTAAAGAAGAATGAAGGGGCTCTAACAATGTCTAGGACCGATAATGCTTCAAATAGAAGATCGCATTAAGGATTTGGCAAAGGCCCTGTAATCTTCACTTTAACATATACCAATGATTGCCAGGAAGTCTGTGAATTTATTAAGAAATTTTGGCCTATTTTAACCCAAGATGCCAAAATCCGTGAGATCGTTGGTGAGATACCTAGATTCACTTTTAAAAACAAAAAGAATCTAAAACATCTTTTATGCTTGAAAGATGGCATGAAAGATGTCCCTATAAGACAGAAGAAGGGGACCTTTCATTGTGGTAGATGTTCGGTTTGTAACAGTATAGATACTAGCAGCACTTTCATCCATCCCATTAGTAAAATTAGTCAAAAATGTTCTTTTCACAGCAGATTGCAACACCTCCCACGTAGTATACTTAGCCACGTGTTCAGAATGTCCCATATATTATGTGGGCAAAACTGATCAATGTTTTGAAAACAGAGTTTTGAGGCATCTCTGTGATATTCGGAACTGTGACTTGAAAAACTGCCTCGCAGTTCACATCAAGCAGTTCCCAGCACATCGGTTTTATTTCAAAATTTTGGAAAATACCCATGTTGGAATGAGACAAGGTGACATTACTAATGCTATGGAAAGGAATGAAATTAAATTAATTATAAATCTGAGAGCAGATAAGCCTCCAGGTTTAAATGCAGTTGTTCCATTACGTGCTATGCTGAAAAATAGAAGACCTACTATTGGTTAGAATAGACGGAGCATGCACATCCACACATTTTCATTGGCTTACTTTTTGATTCGATCTGAGAAGAGGGCGCTAGCCCAATGTTACCTTTTGATTGGTTACTAATGGCTATTGGCTAGAATAGAAGAAGCATGCATATTTACACATTTTTATTGGTTCATTTCTGATTCGATCTGAGAAGAGGGAGTTGACCCAAAGCTACCTTGTGATTGGTCACCAATCAGTTTATTAAGTGTTTCCCCACTTCATTCATTCATTACGATCTGAGGAAGGTTAATCCAAAAGCGCTTATCGTTGACAAAGTATCAGGGGATTTTACCTCATTTCTTTTGTTTTTAGGGTTTTACCCATTTTACATGTACTTTTTGTGCCTAAAGAACTTCACAGTCCATGGTGGTGTTTGTGATTGTTTCACGATGTATAGGAATTATGGAATTCATATGGAAATAAAGGAGACAAAGATGATTTGAAAAACTGGAGGCCAATAATATTGAATAACACAGATTATAAGGTATTTATGAGAATAATAAGCAAACGATTAACAAATAAAGAAAATAAGTTGTTTGAACAAACAATCTTTGATGGAAAAGGGAAAGGAAGTCAAGAATTATTATGGATAGTAAAGGAAGTAATAGATGTTATTGTAAATAAAAAGGTTGAAGCTAAAATTGTGGCAGGAAATCTAAGCAAGGTATTTGATACAATACAATATGAAACTCTCTGGGACATATTAGGGGCTGATAATAGAAGTGATAGAATAGTTAAAGTAATTAAGTCTGTAAAATAAAGTAATTAAGTTTCCACCCCACTAACTACCTTGATTATAGCAAGCTCGGATGCTCATATGCCTATTACTTATTATACAGCAGGAACTTCTTATTGTAACAATTGTTAATGTCTGTTATGTACTTCACAAATAAAGATTCTAGTTGTCTACCGATGTTCTTCATCTGTAACTATGTTTGTAATTGTTAATTGCTATGTTAATCAAATTGTTAATCGCTATGTAAATCCAATGTAACTACTGTCTGTATGTTTTAACTGTGGAGCTTTTCTCCCTGGGCCTCCGCTGAAAATGGACCTACGTCCAGTCGGACACACCCGGTCAACAAATGTAAATAAATATATAAATAAAATAAATAAGTCTGTATATGAAATAAATAACATAAAAATAATTATGAATGGATGACTCAGTGAGGAAATTAAAACTGTATGTGGAATAAAACAAGGATGCACAGTGAGCAGTACCATATTTGCTTTAGTTATGAATGTAATTGTTAAAATAAATAGAACACTAAATATGGTAGGATATAATATAACGGAAGAAGTACAATTACTGATAATATTTACATACACAGATGACATAGTATCAATCACTAAAATAAAGAAGGGATGGATAAGACAATTCAAAAGCTAATGAAAGAATTAAAGACAATTGGTTTATGTATAAATAAAGAGAAAAGTAAAGGCTTTGGATTCACAGGCATTATAGGACATATACAGTTTATTAAAAAAACTATTGATATACTAGAATAATATTCAGAAAGAGAAAAGTAAAGGCTTTGGATTCACAGGCATTATAGGACATATACAGTTTATTAAAGAAACGATTGATATACTGGAATAATATTCAGAAAGACTGAATATATTACAAACCAAAGGTAAAAAATATTTAAGAAATAAGAGATATATTTATATTTTGAAAATCATATAAGCTAGCATACAAGAAAAAAGTGTATGTGATAAATTCTACTTTACTAGGTAAGTTAGCGTGTGTAGCTAGTGCATACATGATACCGACCAATTATGAAAAGTAAATAATGTCTATAATATTTTCATTCATATGGGGATCTCGACTGAATCCAGTGAGAATGGGAATTCTGTATGTAGAGGAAGAAGGAGGTTTGAGGTTAATGAACCCAATTGCTCATACAGCTTCATTGAACCTGTATAAAGCCTTAACAAGTTACAAAAAGAAAATAAGAATTTGATAGAATACATTTTGTACAAAGGCCAGTCTGAAGGAGATTGGAAACTGTAAAGTGGTGACAGGGGAAAGTGTAGTTAGGCAGCATAGGATGGTGGTCTGTAGGATGATGTTGGTGATCAAGAAGAGGAGGAGTGTGAGGACAGTGTCAAAGATCAAATGGTGGAAGCTTAAAATGGGTGATTATGAGATGAAGTAAAGGGAAGAGTTAAGACAGGCACTGGGTGGCAGTGAAGAGTTACTGAATAGCTGGGTAACTACAGCAGAGCTGGTAAGGGAGACAGCTAGAAAAGTGCTTGGTGTGATATCTGGACAGAGGAAGGAGGACAAGGAGACCTGGTGGTGGATTGAGGAAGTACAGAAGAGTATACAGAGAAAGAGGTTGACAAAGAAAAAGGGGGATTGTCAGAGAGATGAAGAAAGTAGACATCAGTATAAGGAGATGAGACTTATGGCAATGAGAGAGGTGGCCAAGACTAAGGATAAGGTGCATGGAGACTTGTATGAAAGGTTGGACACTAAGGAGAGAGAAAAGGACCTGTACCAATTGGCAAGACAGAGTGACTGAGCTGGGATGTGCAGCAGGTAAGGGTGATAAAGGATAATGAGGGAAACATACTCACAAGCGAGGAGAGTGTGTTAAGCATATGCAAAGAGTACTTTGAGGGGCTGATGAATGAAGAGATTGAGAGATAGAAGGTTGGATGATGTGGGGATAGTGAATCAGGAAGTGCAAGGAGGAAGTAAAGACAACTATAAAGAGGATGAAGAATGGAATCGCTGTTGGTCCAGATGACATACCTGTGGAAGCATGGAGGTGTTTAGGAAAGATGGCAGTGGAATTTCTAACCAGATCGTTTAATGATATATTGGAAAGTGAAAGGATGCCTGAGGAGTGGAGAAGAAGTGCTTTGGTACTGATTTTTAAGAAGAAGGGTGATGTGCAGAGCTGTAGTAACTACAGAGGGATAAAACTGATCATTCACATGAAGTTATGGGAAAGAGTAGTGGAGGCTAGTTTAAGAAGGGAGGTGATGATTAGTGAGCAGCAGTATGGTTTCATGTGGGGAAAGAACACTACAGATGCAATGTTTGCTCTGAAAGTATTTATGGAGAAGTATAGAGAAGGTCAGAAGGAGTTGAATTGTGTCTTTGTGGACTTAGAAAAAGTATATGATGGGGTGTCTAGAGAGTAGTTGTGGTATTGTATGAGAATGTTGGGGGTGACAGAGAAGTATGTAAGAGTGGTACAGGATATGTACAAGAGTAGTGTGACAGTGCTGAGGTCTGCGGTAGGAGTGGCACATGCATTTAAGGTGGAGGTGGGATGACATCTAGGATCACCACTGAGCCCTTTCTTATTTGCAATGGTGATGGACAGGTTGACAGATGAGTTTGGACAAGCGTCCCTGTGGACTATGATGTTTGCGGATGACATTGTGATCTTTAATGAGAGTAGGTAAAAGGATGAGGAGAAGTGGAGATATGCTCTAGAGAGGAGAGAAATGAAGGTCAGCAGGACTAAGACACAATATATCTGTGTGAATGAGAGGGAGGATAGAGAAATGGTCAGGCTGCAGGGAGTAGAGCTGGTGAAGGTGGATGAGTTTAAATACTTGGGATCAACAGTTCTGAGTAATGGTGAGTGTGGAAGAGAGGTGACGAAGAGAGTACAGGCAGGGTGGAGTGGCTGGAGAAGAATGTCAGGCATGATTAGTGACAGACGGGTACCAGTAAGAGTGAAAGGGAAAGTCTGCAAGAGGGTAGTGAGACCAGCTATGTTATAGGGGTTGGAGATGGTGGCATTGACAAAAAGGCAGGAGTCACAGCTGGAGCTGGCAGATTTTAAGATATTAAGATTTGTACTGGGTGTGATGAGGATGGACAGGATTAGGAATCAGTCTATTACAGGGTCAGCTCAGTTTGGATGGTTTAGAGACAAAGCCAGAAAGGCGAGATTGCATTGGTTTGGACATGTACTGAGGAGAGATGCTGGGTATATTGAGAAAAGGATGCTAAAGATGGAGCTGCCAGGTAAGAGGAAAAGAGGAAGGCATAAGATAACGTTTATGGATGTGGTGAGAGATGACATGCAGGTGGTTGGAGTGACAAAGCAAGATGCAGAGGACAGGAAGAAATGGAAACAGATGATTCGCTGTGGTGACCCCTAATGGGAACAGCAGAAAGAAGAAGACATTTTGTATGATTAATATAAGTGTTTTGGGGAAAAAAATAAAGATAAGGAAAGGATTGAAAATTATATGAACGAAGAAATAAAGGAATATCAAAATAACATATTCTTATGGAAGTTAAAAGTGTATACGGTAGAAAAAATAGGAAATAATGGATTTAAACATTATGAAAGAACACTATTTCATCTTTCATTGGAAACATTTAGAAATTACAAAAGAAGAAAGCTATTAAAATGAAATTTACATAGTGTAAAAAATATATGAATGCAAAGATTTTCTGTGAAGGTTATCAATAGACCAACTACTTGTTAAGGCTAATATGCCCTATAAAAAAAAAAAAAAAAAAAAAAAAAAAGCAAGGAAGGATATTCATTCATTGTGGAGAATTTGAAACAACAGAACATGTTTTTTTGAAATGTATTACAGTAAAGAAGTTATGGGAAGAAATATGTAAAAATAAAATGTTGAAAGTTTTGGAAAAGTAGAATGTGTAAATATGGATATGTTGGAATATGGATACTATGAGAAGATAAAACAAAAAGAAATGAAGAAAACTGATAGAATAATATTTTACATGCTATGGACAGTATCGATGAAGAGACTTAATGAAGTCAAATTTAATGGAAAATGGATATTAGTAGAAATACTAAAGAAAATACATTATTGGCTTTGGAAAAAAAGGTGGGGAATTGCTTAATAATACAAAATTGTTTTATATTGTATAAAGGTGTAAACAATGTATATAATATATATAATATCAGGTATGTAAATGATGTATATAAGCAATGATCATCAATAAAGAACCCCTACTCTTCATTGTTGTGAGTGGGACCCAGTTTACAGGAGCATTTCCTTTTTCCATTCCAAGCACAGGTGGCCTGGAGAAACAAGGAGGCAGATGGGGAAAGAAGGAGATGGTGGAGTGCTTAGAGAAATGAAGGAGAAAACAAATATTCAGACCAGAGAATGTGTGCAGGATTCTGAGATGTTAAGAAAAAATCTGTTTGATAGAGACGAGTCACCAAATGATAGAGGTATAATTATAATCCTCCAGTCTGGAGGGTTGCAAGATGATTTACTTAAAGAAATGATGATGCAACATGAGTCAGAAAATAAGGGAGATGTTTCCTGGGGGAACATTATGGGGAAAATATAAAAAATGATGCAGGGACAATACTAAAGAATACTGATGAGATGGAAAAGAAAACATATGCAGGGAAAGTAAAAAAAAGGCAAAAGGGGGATAGCAGAAAATAAGGCAAAATAAAATGACAAACAGAAGTATGTGGTAAGGATTTAAAATAAAGAAGACAAATAAATGGACAGGTATGAAGTGTGAGACAATTTAATAGCCCCTTTGGATGTAAAAGTACATGAGTTAAGAGTATTTAATCTTATTAGAAAAGAGACATTTTGTGACATTATATTTGACACTGTTTTTTCAATGGAAATTTTTTTTGTTGAATATTAAAATTACTTTAACCCATGAAATATTTATGTGATTAAATAATTTAACAGGGAAAAATGAAAATGCATGTACAATTTTGAATGGAGGTAGAAAGAGATACTCTGAAAAGACATTTGAAAACTTTATGTAAAGAAGTACTGGACATTGTAAACGTTTATGACAAAAGGGGTTTATGTACTGGTGGTTGGAATTATAATATTGTGTTAAAAATAGAAAGAGAAAACATTATATATCATTATATACAAACCATAAAACTAATCACATGACAGTTGTATTAAGCACGTCAGTATAAAGACACATGTACATGTAAAATGTTACTGAAAGTCAGTATAGCCATAAAATAAGTAAGACATTTAACTAAGACCCAACCACACAGGGTGTTTTATGGTTTGAATTTACTATTTAAATGAAGGCATTTGATATCTTTTTTTACACACTGATGATGGGCTGATCCTGAAAGCTTTGCGATTTTCTTTTCTTGTTTGGAATAAATGCCACATTTTACCTCAATGTTTGCAGGCTTTGGATGTTTTTTTTACAACTAGCTGAACTCTACAAAGCAGAAGTGGCACAGTGAACTTGACAGCTTTTAGTGACCATCTGTGGCTTATCCAATTACACTAAATAAAGCAGAGCTGGAAGGAATGAAGGGTAAATCTGCTGAATATGGCATAATGTAGTTCATAATATATCTAATCCCCTAACAAGTAGTGCAGCTGACAGCATTAAGCATTGTCTAGTATCACAGCTTATTACCATAATCAGTGACTAACACAACACAGCTCATCACATTACCCATAGACTAGTGCTTTGGTATATGAGCTTATCAGATGTTTAGCATTGCTACTCATTATTTCCCACTGACAATACAACAGCTCATTACTTACTCACAGACTAGTATTCTAACCCATTTCTTCACCACTGTCTAAGCAACATTGTTAGCCATGCAGGTACTACCAAACAGCAGCACATTGGGAAGAGACACCACAGTACATCGTCAGTACCTGTTTCTAATCATACTTTCGTTTTAGATATTTATGTTGATAAATTTTCATCACCCATTTCTAGTAGTGTTGGCATGCAGATTAGTACTACACATTATCCTGAAATAAATCATTCTGCCATTTCATTAACTACAAGTAAACGTTTGATTACTGGACATTCTAATGATTTTGTTACATTGGAAAATTATGTTTTATCTATGATATCTCTAATGACAATATTATTCTTAGGCAATCTGATGATGCTTTTATCCATGAGAGCTCCATACCTCTCAATTGTCCATATTTGTGCCTCATATTTTTGGTCTGTACCTCATCATTTTTTTTTCTAGCAAGTAATTAGCAAATCATTGAGAATGGAAATCAGAAAATAATGACAAGCATTTGAGGTTTTGACTTTATACCCTTCAGAAAATCCATGCTTATGAAAAATCTGTTATTCTATAACTTTCTAAGTTTATAAGAGCAGTATTTAAAAATTGCCTGTATTTTAGCCCCCCCCCCCCATTATTTATGGCTTTATCTAGATTTTTTGTTCTAAGAGGTTGAGAGGTATGGATAGCTATAATGACAATTTTATTTCTAGGCAATCTTTGGATATAATTATTATTAATATTAACTGTTTTGTTTTTCATTTTAATTTATCTGATGCTGGTGCTGGTGGAGTTAACAGCAAAAGAAGCAGAACTTTATGTATGTGCTTCTTATATATAATGAAATGATATAGTACTCTGGTAAGTGATAGCAGCCTTTCCTTCCAATCACTGAATTCATAACCATCACAAAAAGTAGAAAAAGAATAACAACTGGTGATTTAGTGATTAAATACTTTCATATTAAATGCCTATTCTCAATCCAGTACTTATTATCTTTGGGTAATTGTTATATTTAAGTATATTATTAATGCTGTAAAAAGTAAATAAATATAAAAATGTGTTATTTTTTATTTATTTATTGTTTTTATTTCAGTTTGATGACCAGGGTTGTCCACTGGGCTTAGTAGAGCCCATTTTCATTGGAGGCTTGGGGAGAAAAGCTCCACAGACATAGACAATATTACAGAAAAAGTTGAAATCATAGGAGCATTCTCACTTTGAGAATGGGTATGATTGCAGAAGTGATATGACATTTGAGTGGCTTTGAATATCTCAAAATGAGGCAGAAAGTGAGTTCCAGAGTTTAGCTAATGAGCAGGATAGTAGCAGCTATTGAGTTAGTGTACACGTGGGTGTGAATTTCTAAACACCTTAATTTGTATGGCCTTAACAATGGAGAAAGTTTTTAACTCTTTCATTACTTGGCTTCACAATTCCTTCACACATTTTTACTAACAGATTTAAAATATAATGGTTATGCCAACAGTGTTTTACATAGGAAATCAGGGACTTCCTAAACTGGGAGACTGAGAGTTACTAGTTAATCAAGATAAACTATTTTCCTTTGATGATATTAATCTTTCTCACTTAGGAGTTAAACATCATTTTAGTAAATCTAGAGGACCAGTTTTGAGGTTTTTCTTCATTTTATAATAAATCAAGCACTCACATACACAATGATAATTATGGATTTTTTAGTGAATTCAAGAAGTCTAAATAATATGTCTGATGAATTCAGCATTGCTTTGTTTAATAAGAATGTTGACTTATGTGTTAGAGAAACTTGGATTAATTGTGAAGAGACCTGTATCTAATTTCAATGGATATACTTCTATTCATAAATGTAGACATTTGGCCTCTGTTTTTGCTTAGGTTAATGTTTATATAAGAAACCATTTTGTAGAACATGTAATTAGATTTTGATAGTGAGATCATTAATGTCAGTTTTGAACAATGATGATTTTTATTTTATTTTTATTGCTTGTAATATGTCTCATAGTCTTTTTTCTTGGTTAAGTAGTTTTATTTTTGATATTCAAAACATACTCTGAATGTTCAGTACAGTCTTAATGTCTTTAGTGAATTATCACTTAAGGCATAAGCAAACATACATTTATATAAAAGAAAAATAAACCATGTTAACATATACCCAGGTGCAAACATTATACAGCACGTATATTCTTTTGTATAATCATCATCGATCCAACATTAAATAAATGTATTAAATCCTGCATTCCCTTAAACCTCACTCCTCCAAAACATTATTCTGCATGTTTTGTTCCCACATTTTCCATTTTTTATGTAATTTACTCCTACCCTTTACAAAACATCCCACTTTCAGTTCTTTTATCTCTGTTACAATATTTAGAACTTCAAATACAATTAGTTTAGACTTTGATTGCCTTTTTCTAGTAATAGTTTTTTTGGCAGACACCAAAAGTAAACTTAACAATGCTGTACTATGTCTAGGCAATTCAAATCATGCATCCCAGTTCAAAAACTCATTTCCTTATTTATATCCATTTGCTCAACCAATATTTCTGACAGAGTACTCTGTAGCGAATTTTTAAAATCTGCCAACTCATTACACTCCCAGAACACAGTTATCTCTTTCTTTTCCATCACACCTCCAATAGTTGCCATCTACCCATGGAATAATTCTTTGGTGTCTGCTTGGGGTATACAAATAGCTATGCAAATAATTCCAAGCTAAGATTCTAAATATTTTAGACTTTGTTGCATATTTGGGATCCATACACATGTTCTCCCATGGTTTCTTTGTAAATTGCTTATCCACTCTCTTTTCCCAATCTTTTCTAACCTCCTGTGATTGCTTTCTTTATTTATTGTGCAATATTTTATATACACAATAATTATCCTTTTTTTAAGCACCTTCTGTTCTAGAGTTAACTAAAAACTCTACCAGAGCAGGTTTTTCACTCATGATTCCCATATTCCTTTCTTTTTGCCTATAATATGATATCAATCCCTGATAGGGAAGGAAGCCCCTAGCCCACAGTCCAAATGTATTCTTGGTCTCTTCCAATTCTATTACTATTCAATCTCTAATTATTTGTTCCCAATACATTGGCTTGTTTCCTAGTTTGGCCCAGCAAATTCCACCCTCTCTTGCACACTTTCTGTACCTCTAATTGCAGCCCTCCCTATTGGCACAATCTCCTTTCTGTAGTCTCATGCTGGCTTAGTTCTTAGAATACTTTCTGCTACTTTATGAATATACTATTGTGTATGGCTGCTGTTATTCTCCTTAAGGATTTGTATCCAAAATCCCGCTCTCTCCTTATTTATTGAATTTCACCACTGTTTCATCATCTCTTTCCACTTTGAATTATAGCTTTCTGCTTCTGTTAAGTATATGAGCCTTAAGTGTGTAGCTCTAAAATATCCCTTCAAATCATGTAGTCCCAAAATGCCTTGTTCTGTTGGAAGGCTCAACTTACCCACTTCACCCTTGCCCTTTTCCTCTGCCAGATAAATCCTTCAACTCTTTATTGAATACTGGACACAACTTCTCCTCTGGTTGATAAAAATATTCCTGACCTGTATGTAAAACTAAAGGGACTAAAACCATTTTCACTGTTTGTATCTTGCTATCTACATCCAAAAATGAGAGCTTCCAGTTTCTCATCTTTTATATTATCTATTTTTATATGCTTTCCACGTATCCTTAGTTGCCATAAAAGAATCATTTTTAATCCATACTCTGAAATATTTCATTTTATCATGTCCCCCTAAACATGAGTTTTGCAGAACCATTTCATCTGTGGGTACATAGTTTACAGCTCTAGCCTTTGTTTTATTATCATAATCAACACTGAGGTGCCCTTTTCTAATTTTATCATGTGCAGAATATGCATACTAATTATATCTTTGTATTTTTGAATTCCTTATTTTTTTGCCAGGGGCTCTAAATATAATGCAAACAACAAGGAGGAAAGAGAACACCCCTGCCTGGTTCTTCTGTTCCAATACAACTTATCAGAAAGGTAACTTTTCACTTTAATTTTTAACTCTGATCCCTCATATATCCTCCTAATTAACCTTATTATTGTATCAGGGAATTCAAATGCTTCCATTGCCCTAGTCATACAATCCCAGCCTACTCTGTTGAATACTTCTCTGCATCAAGACCCAATAACAATGGTATTTTCTTATGTTTTGCTTCCATATGGATCATCATTGTTCTATTAATATCCAATGTTTGCCTCCCCTCTACAAAACCACATTGATACATATTTATCAATTTTGGCAACATGTTTGGAATACCATCTATTCCTGGTGATTTTTCAGCAGATTGATTATATGTCACCATTTCCTCCTTTCTTAACTGCTACTTGTTGAGCCTCACCTGCCTCTAATGCTGGCATAGTTAAGTCTTCCATAAATGTTTCCATTTGTACTCTTCCTTGATTTCCACATTCTGCTTTATACAAGTTTTCATAAAATTTCCAAAATATCTCAAATACATCTAGAGGAACTCTACTTATTTTTCTTATTATAGGCTCTCTAAGTTTGGCAACAATGCTTTTTACTTTTTGTTGCCTAAGACATTGTGATAAATGTTTTTGTGCTCTGGAGTTATTATCAAAAACAGTTACATAACAGCAATCTTTATAAACTCATGCATAGTATTCAGGCACTCCTTTATTTTCTGTTTAGCACTCTGCAATTGTGCCTCTTCTTCTACTGTGAGATTGCCCTTATTCTGCAATACTCCACCCTTTGTCAGCCCTTCTAAATAATCCTTGTTAGATCTTAATCATATCACTTTTTTCTTTTATTTCTACCCTATTAACTCCACTTTCATTTTATCCCACTCACAAGCTATAACTCTGAAGAAAATGTTGTCTTCTCTAATAACTCTCAAATATGTTTTACTACCCATTCCTTAAATTAATCTCTTTTTACCTGATAGGTGGGGAAGCACCAGTGTCTTAATTTTCCTTCATTACCCCACATTTGTATTAGTTGTTATTGGTGCAAGATCTGAAAGAGTTATTGAATGTGTATCAGTTGTTGTTGTGTCTTTTGGCTTTTCCCGGTTAGGGTTTGCCACAGGGGAACTCCGGTCCACTAATGATTGGCAGTAGATTTTTATGTGCCGAGTTGCCAGCTCTGATGCACAACCTTCAATGAAGGTACGGCCATTCACGCATGTATCCTCACAGAAGACGCTCTAGCTGAGCATCGAACAGGACAGCGTCTTACTGTGAGGTGACAATGCTACCACAGCACCACCACCGCAGCATTGAATGTGTGTCAGTGCTTTCAATTAAATGCACATATTTCTGTGAAATATAACTTCTGTCTAGGATAACCCAGTTATTGTACTTAGGGAAACAATCCTACTACTGAATTCACATTTTCCATATCAAATATTTTCTTAAATTTCTTCAGAAATATGCCCTCTTTTGTTATATTTTTCCCTTCTATGTCCCCCCAGATATACCCTCACTGTTGGAAACCAAGTTCCAGTTCCCACCTATACGTAATATTTCCTGCTAAAAGTTGATTATTTCTCCCCAAATTTTCTTAAACTCCATAACAACAGTTTTAGGTAGAATTTAGATACATGCCAGCGTAATCCAATTTCCTTGCCAGTAGCTCGTTCCTACCACAAATCTACCATTGTTAACTTTTTTCTTCTTCTATCACTATTGGAGCTCTTCTAGCAATTAGAATATAAAGTCCTCCTTTGTTTTGTCCTAATATTCTGCTGATTATCCATCCTGAAATTATTTCTTTATCAAATTTACATGTTCACTTCTTTTGAAATGTGTCTTCTGTTGTTTGTAATTTCAACTCTGCATTTCTTAATATAAAATCACAATTCTTCTGGCTTTCTGGGTTTTAAGCGGGAGGTGCTAGAAAACTTACCAAAGGGATAACTGGCTTGTGGCAGCCAAAAATTAATAGTGATGTCACTTCTGATCCCCCTATGTTGGATCTTCCTATCATTGTGAAGCAGAATTCATGAAGTGTTGGATTGTTCGCCCACTAATAGGGAAAATGAGCTGGGATTAGACCACCATCAGACAGGTTAGTTTTACCCTACTGATGATTTGTTGTGGCAATAGTAATCCTGCTTAGTACTAGAGGAACCACACATTTAGATATTTGGTGTATGTGGTTATTCTTAAAAATATACTCTTGCCTTTTTATCAATACTTGTGAGGTCATTCACATTCCAAAATAATATGGATAGTGTAGCCAATTATGAGAAAAAAGTAATTATACCCACCTATTATTATCAAATTTCAATAAATAAATAAATATTATATATGTCTACTTTTTCAATGTATATTTCCAGCTTTTGTGTTACATGCACTGTTTGACAGGTTGAGCCTTTATATATTTGTTTCTTGTCATTTCAATTTGAATTTATATAATCTTTTACAAGACTTTTTGTTTGAATGAAAACCCTCAATCAAAAAAAAAAAAAAAAAACTCCCAGAACACCTCCATAACCTTTTAACATAAATCAAACACACAAAACTATATACTTTAATTCCCCTGATAGGAACAACTCTCCCAAAATGACATCTCCACTCGCAGGCATTATATAACCTAAAATTAAGATTATCCACGCAAAAGGTTCATGTTATAGACTGTGAGCCTACTTATATTAATTGATGTCTATTATCTTATTTTAATCCCCTCCCAGATGTGGAAAACAATGTATGTGCTTTCAGAAAACATTAACTTTTAGTCTTAAGAAAAAGTGCACTGGTTATCATTAAATAAAACTAAATTATACCCTGGTATAGTGAATGCATTGAGATATTTTGGTATCAGCAAAACTGCTATCTCTTATTTACTTCCAATAATTTCAACATTTATTGTTTACTAAGCTGGTTCACCTTGTACACTTTAATTTTACATTTCTCTCAAAAAAAAATATGTAGAGATTTCAAGATTTATTGCGTGGGCACATAATCACTTTGTCTCCATGGAAACCTAAGAACAGAATGTACAGTTGTCTGCAGTTGAAGACCATTCAACTGACATTGAATATTTATTTGCTAAAGGAAACTTTTCATTACATTAAAAGTGTTTTCCTGCTTTTATAGCACACATGCTTATACAAGATACATGTACTTAGATTAAGCCAAGGACATTAATCCAGAGATTCATTTAAGCACAATTAAGAGAAAATATCTCATCTCTACATATATTACAATCATTGCATGTTTTCACCCCATCCCCATCCAAAGATTACAGCATATTACCTTGAACATGCTTTTGTCTAGCCATTCGTCTCTTTCAATATTGTAATGCCTACACTTCTTAAATGTAAAAAAGAAAAAAAAAAACTTGTTTACTTTAGTATCTTTCTCACATGCAGCAACCACTGAAATTGGATTACTATATAACATGCAATTTATATTATGAAACATTTTATAAAATACTGTTAAGAACAAAAATTGTTTTACTTACAGTTATTCTTTTTTTCATTCTTTCTTCCTTTTAGTGTTCTTCCAAATATTAATGACACAACATGGAGTATATGTCTTTCAGTCCCCCCACACATTTAACTCTTTCACTCCAATGGAGCTCAGGAAGTTTGCACTGTAACTTACAATGGACAGAGCCTAAGCCTTTTCACAGAATCAAATTATGCCCTCACATTTCAAACAAATGTTCATATCTCTGGAACCATAAGGGTTAATAAAGAAGTATAAATGGCAAGCTCTTCAGGATAAATTGTTTTTATAGTGGTAATATTTTTTTTAGGTTCTAGATCTTAAATTGAATTTTATGGCACAGTAAACACAGTAACTATTACATTTGTAATATTTTCTAAACAACTTACCATATCTCAGCAACCACTGGAGTTATACACATACTGTCAGCAGCATTTTATTCATCTAGCTGAGAGCTTTCATATGAGTCTAAGGAGTTTTGTCTATTATACTTGGTTGCTGAGATATTTAGAACAATATGAAAATTATATCTATATAAATGAACATCATAAAACAACAGTTAATATCTATTTACTTGCACTAGACAGAGGTCAAATATTAATGCAGTTGAGTTTGCTATTGTGTAAGCTTTAAGATGAAATATTTTAAAACCTTGTGCATAGCATGGTTTTGGAATTACTACTGCAAATATGAACAAGCAATATTTGATGCCTACAGTTAAGAGTAGGAGTTAACTGCAGATGTACCTGGAAGTGTCACATGGATGTAAGGAGTTAACAAAGACAACAAAAGTCCTATTATTCTCAGTCACATTTTCTTGTAAAGCCTTACTTCACAAATGTGATTCATGCTTTGTAATATCACATTTATTCTCTAATTTCAGTGTTGATGGTCTTCTTCCTGTTCTATCCACCTCCCATCCCCAGACTCTGGTTCAGTTCCAAGGTACTCCCAATTATTCTAGTCAACTATTTTTTTCTGTTTCTCAAGCACTTACTTTAGAGCATTGGAAAAGGTTTCACTGACAAAGTCTCTCTATGGGCATTTATTATCAGAAGAATGAGAAGCAGAGTCCCCTTTTGTTTGATAGTTCACTTTTTTGGACAATTTTTTTCTTTCCTCCTTAGCCTGTTCTGCAACAAAAATTGTTTTTGATCCTCCTGGAAAAAAATCTTTTGAAGACAGCTTGATACAGCAGCTTGAATCTTACACTTGCCTGTCAACATTCCCTGATTTCAGGATGAATTTGCTTCTCTTTTGCCTTGTATACAGTGAATAATATTTTTCCACAAATACTTTACTGTCTCCAATTTTCAACACTTTAACCTTCTACCACAGTTGTATTAAGATCACCTCTTTCTGCATCTTTACTAATACAGGTCTTGGCTGCTGTTTCATGGACATGATTGGAGCATTTACATGATGTGCCTTTTCAGTTATCAAATCCTGCTGTGGAATGCCAGCCCGGTTACTTATTTGTGCTTTCATAAAATTAATACAGTCTGTTCCTTCCAGTTTCTTCGGCACAGCAGAAAATCTCATGTTTTCTCTGTATGTTATATCCTCTAACTCTACCATTTGTGAAACATCTCTTCTTGAATGGTCTTATAGTCAGCCAACCTTTTCTTCATTTCAACCTCTTATTTTTGTAATTTTATCAGTTCATCTGAATAGCTGCTTAAAGCTTCTTCCAATTTTTCCAGCCTTTTGTTATTTGAGTTGATATGCTCCTTCAGTGTTTCATTTATTTTAATAATCTCTGAGCAAATTTTATTTATTTTTCCTCTAAATTACTGTAAGCCATCTGTTGTACCAAAGCATCCGTAATGTTTTTTGCTGAGCAGCTGCAGGATTCTTCCCAGTCAGTGGTTTTTCTTCACTGTTTCTGGCTGTTTTTCTTACAGCTCTCTGAATTTTTTCTTTGCTGGCATCCAGGCAGTGTACTTACTAGTCTGCAACTGAATTTTACTAAAACTGTTAGAACTACTTACCCTTATATCTGAGTTACTATTTATGCACTGGGAGAGCTGAGATTAAACTGATGAGCCATTTTGTAGGTCCATGGTTCTACTAGTTTTAAATCAGTTGTGCCTAGGCTCTTTCTTGAAGAGAAGAGTAGAATTAAGTTTGACAACTGTGCTTCCTTATTGTTAAAATATTTGTGGTTTGGCTTTACTTTATATTTATCAGCACTAATTTTTATTTCTAGACTTTTATTGGTTTAGTTGGCTTCTATGATGATGTTTATTTGGCTATTGAGACAGGTTTTCAATGTTCTTTTGTTTATATAGACATGGGTGAAGAATTTGATTCTATCTCATATTCTCAATGACTTAATAGCTTGCTGTTTTATGGTAAACTCCCTCTATTACTTGATTCAAAAACTGTCTTTCAACTCATGAATTGAGTTAAAAGCAATATAATTAACTGTTCTAGAAAGTGTTATAAGTTGGGTGCCCCTTAGGGCTCTTGTAGGAACATTGTAGGGTAAGGCAGTCCACACAGCTTATCTGGTCCTCGCCAAGGCCTTCAACACCATCCCCCACTCTGGAATCACAGATAAACTTAGTAAGCTGGGCATTAATCCCTACATCATTTGATGGGTTGCCAACTGGCTTACTGAAAGAACCCACACTGTAAAAGTAGCCAACTCCAAATCCAGCTCCAGACAAGTGACAAGTGGAGTACCTCAGAGTCCAGTCCTGGAACCGCTCTTGTTTGACATCTACTTCTCTGAAGTACAGGCCAACACTAAGGGACTCTGGCTAACAAAGTTCACAGATGACTGCAAACTGGGAGCCATCACTGTATCCCCAAATGATGTGGATATTTTACAAAAGGGCCTTACAGAAACAGATGCTTGGTGCCAGAGCCATGGGCTCAAGCTCAATGCCAATAAATGTATGGTTATCCCCTTTTGGAAAAAACATGTACCCATGAATTACCACATAGGTGGCAGTACACTAAACACCGAAAGTGCGATAAGAGACTTAGGGACACAGGTGGACAGTGGTCTCACCTTTGATAACCACATTGCCACAACAGTCAGGAAATCCTTCTATGTGGCACACCTCATCACTAAGGGCTTTTCATCCAAAAAAAGGAAGTCATTGTCCCACTGTACTCATCCCTCATTAGACCTGTTATAGAATACAATGCCCCATTTGGTATATACCTCTCAAGACATCTACAACAACTGGAAAGGCCGCAGAAACACCTCACTAAAAGAATCACAGGCCTAAAGCAGATGCCCTATGCTGACTGTCTAAAAAAAACTCCAGCTATACTCTGTTGCATATCGTCTACTCAGAGGGATCTCTGCTTAACATACAAGGCCATGTCAAACCCAGAGCTGTTGGACATGCTACACTTAAAGAAATCCCAATCCCTCAGAGCCACATGCTCCAGGAATCTAAACCATGTCATCACAATGAACAAAACATACTGGAGGGATTGGTTCCTGACCCAGAAACTCCCCAGACTCTGGAATAGACTGCCCATACATGTCAAGCAGAGCGCCTCTTTGGCCCTCTTCAAAAGGAACCTTGATGATTGGATGGGAGATAGGAAATTCACCCCGGGGATCACATCAGTCGCCCTGCTCGACAGGGGTCCAGGGAAGTAAATATTGTGGTAAGAAATATCCAGGCAATTGTTATGGCTAGGGTTGTATAGGCCCTAGGGCCAATATCCTAGTACCAACCTATGAACCTATTTACTGTTCAGTGAATGCATATTTAATTAAATTTACATTTGTTTGGCTTTGCAGATTTGCAGATGGCTGCAAACTGGATGGTGTTATATCCAGTACTTATAGATGTTTGCATTTTCAGACTTTTAAATAGATTTTGAAGTTTGACATCCTGTTATTAATATGCTTGCGATGTATAAAAATGCTGTTATACAGTTTGGCAAAGGAAAACCTTTATCTCTGCTTTTAATGACCAATCACTAAAAAATATTTTGATAGTTATAAACATCTCAGTACTATTGTTAGAGCCAACCTGGATTTTCCCTGTTTTCTATTAATATAAAAGTGACTGTGGAGTCATATTGTTTTGTTTTAGAAACATCTCTTATTATAACTGTAAGATCCCAGCTGCCTTGTACATATCTATGACAAGTTTTTACACATTGTGCTTGTCATGTTAGAAGTTCTGATTGTAGTAGGTTCAAGATTCTTTGTACTCTGGGTGATTTGTCCAAGTCTTTCACACAGTTCATGAAAAGTTATGAGGAAAGTTCTGTACCTTGAACTTTATATTTTATCTAGTCAAAATTAGAGGCATGGCCAGTCTTTGTTGTCCTCTCTTATTATGGTTTTACATTGAATCTTTTTTTATCTCTCTCTTTGATAGATTTGCAAAAATATGAAATGAGTTTATTGGTTATTTGAGATTTGCTGGTAGTTTGGATATTGTCAAATTATTATTAGATGGTGTTTATCAGCTGTTTAAAAAATTCTATTAAATTTTGATTTCTAATAGATTTAGTTAGATTACCGTTTCATATAAGCTATGATAGATGTGAATACTTAGCATCATTTCTGTCCCTCTGTCACAGCACTTGTACATTTTCTTTTTCTCCCTTGGCCATTTGGTGGGTAAAAATAAGCAGTGTTTACCAGATAAATAAATAATGGTAGACATTCTATAGATCAAACCTGATTTTTGTAATAAAAAGAATCCGATGATCTTACTAAAAGCAATCCATTATATTTTATCTTTATTTACCATTTTGTAATAATTTTATTTAAAGGCATTTAAATGTTTAAACTTAGGCAGCTTAGGCATTTTCATAAAGAACAGTAGCTGGGTAATGCAATTATTGCAAATAATATTGTCAGGGCAACAAGTAAATGATTACAAATTCATTTACCCACCCTATCAAAAGTTAAAGTTCTGATAGAAGAGTTGCCCCTACTAGTATCACAATATACCCTCCTAAAGAAATAACATCTTAAAGGAGGGCTCTGACTTGCATACAGAGATCACTATGGGTGGGATGGGGTTTGAGATGACTACAATGGACTAAAGCAAAGTAAGCAAAAAATCCTACCTGAAGTCTCAGTATAATTCCTTGGCACATCTAGCAGTCCCTCACCTGATGATCTGTGCTGCCTCAGCATCATTTTCAAATAAGCAGGACCAAGTCATATTTTGAATGGAAAGAGGGAGTAAGAATCTTAAAAGCACATCTGGCTACAGCTGGCAGGTAGTATACAGATCCTGCAGTACAGATGTGGCATGACACATATGAAATATTTCCGTAAGTAACATTGCCTTAGAATTTTAAACCCCTTGCAAGCAGTCCAGATCACCATTCAAAAAATCCCAAAGTGCAGCAGAGTGATGCATTGCCACCTCACAGCAAGAGGTTTTCCAGATCACTTTACAGCTGGAATGCTTTTTGAGTGGAGTCTGCATGTCTTCCATTCCCACCATTGCCTTGAAAATTCCACAGGTAGCTGTAGCTGTCTACAAGGTCACTCTAGGACTTGAATGTGACATGTAAGATAATAAATGAGGGACAGATCATTGACAATTGTTGAATCAGGACAGAACCTAAAGACAAATTACTGCATCTAGGTCAGAAGTAGTAATATAGTGTCTGATCCAGGATATGTTCTTAGGATGAAAATTCTTCTTTTCCCTGTTGGGGTCACCACAGCGGATCACCTGTCTGCTCATGATTGGCAGTAGAGGTTTTTTTTTTACGGTGTCAAGTTGCTAGCCTGGCACCCAACCTTCCATGGAAGGCACACACACACACTCATGCCTAAGGCCAATTTAGAGTGTCCAATCCACCTACAGCATGTCTTTGGGATGTGGGAAGAAACCGGAGCACCCAGAGAAAACCCATGCGACTACAGGGAGGACATGCAGACTCCACACAGAAGGCACCCCAGCATCGAACCGGCAAACCTCTTGCTGTGAGGTGACAATGCTAACTGCTGCACCACCGTGGCCACCCTGTTCTTAGGATGAAAATAATACATCCTAAATATGTTAAATTAATACAGATTTTCTAAGAAAAAAAATAATGCATCTTGATAATGAGTGATACCTGGTCCTTTAGTGTTAGCCTGTTATTGGGGACAATGGCCAGATCACAAATATAAGATAGAAATACCAGCTATTTCTCTTCATATATAATCAGTGGGAGATTAGAGGAAGATGAGCTGGACAGGTGGTGGCATGCCCCTGTACTGCTTCAGTCTTATCTGGACTGAGTTTCAAAATAATTGTGGGTATTCCAGTCAAGTGTTGAATTTAAGCAGTCCTCTAAAGATGAAAAATCCTTTATTTTGCTTTTCCATCTACCTACATACAGGATAGGTATGGTTGTCACAAGAGACCTTTTTCATCCAAATATGGATCAGAAATGGTATCATGATCAGTGACATAATCAATGTAGAAATAAAAACAATACAAACTAAATATAAATTAAGATAGTTATAGCACACACATGCATGTATCATTTAAGTACCATTAGGAAACTCCATTACTGTTTATTTTTTGTGTGAGACATTAATTGCCCACACCAGGAATTTTGCTACAGCTAGGGTAACCTGTGCGACTAAAACACCTACATATGTCAATAATCTCATAATCTGGGGGGGAGTGGGAGAGATGGGGGAAGGACAGAGAACAGAAAGGAAGAGGGAGACAATGGTACAAAACAAGCATATGGATAATAATGCAGCCAATGCATGGTTTATGGTTAAATGTATATGGGAAAATGTATATGTGAAGTGATAATATGGCAAAGGGTAAAAGTTGCTTCTTGTTGCTAATGTGAAAGTCCTTTGCTAATTCATATTCTCTGGAAAGTGTAAACCTTTGGGGTTACCCTTATGCCTTCTGAGGAATGAACAGGCATTATCTAATGAAAAAAGGTATCTCAAGTGGGGCTGTTCACATGATAATCATCTGCTCTTGTCTGTTATAAAGGGATAACATTCTTAGTTCATCAAAGAGTGAATATTCTGGCTCCATGATGCAGAGGGATAAAGGCTGCGTCTTAAATGACATGGGTTTGTTTAGTGGTTCCAGCACTGGAGAATCTAAATGAAGAGGGTGAGAGGTGAGAGGTGAAAGGGCATAACCTGATAACCTCTCCTGGATTGCAGGTCCTCTCTGAACATATGTGGTGGTACAATTAATCTGTAGAAATTGAGGAAACCGCCATCTAAGCTTGAGGATGGAAGACCAGTGTTTTTCTTGATAAGTCCCCTTGCAAAAGAGATGGGTATCCAGTGTGGACAGCTCATTGCTCACCCCTTTGACTTATATAAGCCAAGTATGTATGGAGGACATAGGGCTTAAGGGAAAAAATATGTGAATCACCTCTGATTGCCACCTAAAAGATGGCTCATCCTGATCAACCTTCACCTTGGTGGTGGGGAACAAATAGGCTGACTAGCTGGAAGGAGCCTAAGAATTTGCACATTGTGAGGCAAAACACAAACACACAAGCACTTAGCACACAGAAAGAGTGGACCTTCCTAGATGGAGTGAAAAATGAGTTAATGTTCACTATACAAATTCAGAGTATTGCATTATAATGCTCCCTATTGAAATGTCAACACTCAAAATGCCAAGTGCTGATAAGCTGAAAAAAAAGACCGAAAACACAAGAGAAGTGTAAATCTTGAAAATCGCTAATCTCCTTTAAACTTCTTTTCGCAGGGGGGAAGCCCCCCCCCGGCACCCCCATGTGAGGAGCAAGCCCTCCACACCTTCTCAAACTTATATATGCCAACTATGAGATCACCATACCTTGGTGAAAACGGAATATTGCAAAAAATGGCATCTCGGACTTGGTATAGACAAGTCCAATCTTTGATCATCCAGTCTCTGCATTTCAAGGGTCTCTTTAGCACGTCCCAACATTTCAAATGGTTACTCCATAAAATGACTGACTAACTAATGAAGGTTTTGTTTTCTGTCTGGAGAAGAAGATTTATTCTATTTTATTAGGTCTTTGCTATGAACGATGTGAACTTTAAGTCGTTGTCTCTTCATTGCTATAACCATATAAGGACTGAAAATGAGGTTGAGTCCTGCCATGTGCTGAGGTATATAGTTTTGGTGAACTGTCCTTAGGAGAAATAGTTATTATACCCCTTGTGGAAGAGCCCATTCTTTTTTTTGTTTTTGATTTAATGACACTTCATCACTGTATAAGGCTGCTATACATTATCAACAATTTGTGAAGTACAGAGTTCTGTAAGTATACTGAACAGCAGTTAGAATGAACTATCAATTCATTTAAATTGCATTGGTAGCAATCTTCTATTATTGTCAGTAATAATAGTGGTCAGTAGCATTTTTGCTTACAAAAATAGATTTATGCTGATTCTTGATTGTTAAAAGGACACAAGTTAGTATGTAATGATTTGTGGTAATAATCCTTTTCTACGTGTAAGGGGAAAAACAGGGATAGATAATTTGTTATCATTAAATCAGAGTACTGCAGAATTGTGCTACTATTTACTAAAAAGTTCCTCATTTTGTCTTTACTTCAGGATATGGCAAGGTTTTGATATATTTTTGAGAAATGCGTTTAGAAAACATTTCGACTGAAACAGTTTATCAGGTAGAGATTGGTTATAACTGAGAGTGCGAAACAAAGCTGTAGGTGGGAAAAAACACCTATTGAGCCAGCAGCTGTCAGAAACTGTCAGACTGATTTGTGCTACAAAATAAATGTCAAATTAACTGGTAACTGTTTTCTGACTTTTTTCTTCTCTATCATTCTAGATTGATTTATAATTTAGCTCTGTATTACTGGCAACAGCTTTAAGAAAAAGAAAACACTGCATTGTATGCATCAGTAAAAACTATCCCCTACCCGAATTAGGCTGTTGTGTGGATAAAAATTATCATTGTTTTATGTCTCTGGGCTATATTTGTTTCATTATCTCCAAATGGATATTCATTGCAGCCAGTATATGATGTCATTCAGTCAGCTCTGCACAGCACTACTGTGTTTTGTTCAGTCACTTGATGCTGTTGTACACAAAGGAGATTCTCTTATGCAATCTTATTACACAGTATAGTCAAGATCACCCAATGCAATAAATGGTTTAGCAAACAATTTAAAAAAAGGTATACTTTTTGAAGATGATAAAGGGCTTGTCTTGAAGGAGGATAACATGTACATTAATGGAGCCTCTGATGTGTTTTTGTTTCCTATAGGACAATAATCCAAGAAGATGCTTAAAGCATATAATTAACTCCTTTAAGATATTCACAATTAGACTGTTAGTGAAAAGCAAATAATTCTAACATCAATTAGATGCATTAACCTGGGAATTCATGCTAGCAGCACTGAGGGTGCACGAGCTAATTAAAGCAGCAACCTCGACACTATAGACTGAAATCTTCCTAAGCATTCAACTGGTAGTGGAAATAGGAGGCTGTTTCTAAACACAGTAGCTTAGCACTTTTGTAGGAAATGAACTGAAATTAAAGATCTTAGCCAGAAACTTAAAGTAATTTCAATCTGTCTATGTAGGCAATTGTTTCTGATGAGAAGGTAATCCTTCATTTTGGTAGTGAAAGTCTGTTGTCAAAAAAAGTGCCTGATTTTTTTCAGATAGTAAATGTCTTGAAGTAATTTCAATCTGTCTATGTATGTAATAGTGTCTAATGAAAAGGTAATTTTGCC
>NC_056746.1:1099772921-1099827921 GCF_019279795.1 Protopterus annectens
ACCACCCCAGGGGTGAATTTGCCATTTTCCATCCATTGGTCTAGATTGTGCTTGAAGATGGTCAGAGAAGGGTTTTGCTTCACTTGAATAAGAAGCCTGTTCCAGAGGTGGGGCAATCTATGGGACACATATCTGTTTCTCCAGCATCATCTATTCATTTTTGAAATGAGGTTCAGATCTTTGGAGCGGGTAACCCTCATGTAGTTAATTTTGTGAATATGCAACATTTCCATCAGTATTGGGTCAGAGACTGCCTTGTAGGTCAGGCACAGATCACCCTTCAGTAATGAGTAGGAAAATGAATACTGTGATAGTGCTTATAATTGGTTCACATGTGACATGTTTGTTATACCCTGTATTTATTTGGTGAGAAATCACTGAAGATGTTCCAGCTGTTGCAGGTGCCTGCAGAGGTGCATGCCAAAGGGTGCATTGTACTTGATTATTTGTCTGATGAGGGCCAAGTGCAGTCATACTATGACATCCTTAGATTAGGATCCCATGCCTTTACTTATATGCTGAGCCACATTGAAGGATTTCCTCACCACCGTGGACACAAGGTGGTCAAAGTTCAGATTATTATCTATGTGAGTACCCACTGTGTCTGCTCTTGTGGTGGGGCTATCAATGTTGTAATTTGTAGGGGAATATGATTTTCCAAAGGGCATTATTATGCACTTTTTTGCATTTAGAGTGAGCCCATGGCTCCGACACTAATCATTAGTCTGTGTCAGACCTTTCTGTAGGATATCAACATTGTTTGGGGAGCCAATGATTGTCCCCAACATGCAGTCATTAACAAACTTAGTCAGCCAAAAGCCATCTACCTTTGCTTTGACATCTGAGAAATATATTCCAAACAAGAGGGGGCCCAGCACTATGCCCTGTGGTACACCACTGATGACTGGCCTCTTGCTGGATGTAGATTTCTCAACTCTAACAACATGTCCTATCAGTGAGTTATTTGGCTATTCATCTGGTGACATGAAGGTTTATGCCCAATTTTGTGAGTTTATCTATAACACCTGAGTGGGGTGCAAATGCCTTGGCCAGATTAAGATACATGGTACACACTGTCTTACCCTCATCCATGGCCTTGGTGACTGTTTCAGTGAAGTCCACCTGATTGAGTAGGCAGGATATTCCCTTAACAAAGCCGGGCTGGGTCGAGTCTAGAGTCTGGAGGTTTCCTTAGTCTTTGTTAATCAGGTTCATGATAATCCTATCCACAGACTTGCATATGAGGCTAGTCAGACTTAGGGGTTGGTAGTTTCCAGGGTCAGTTGATGTTCCCCTTTGTGCAGCGGGATGACTATTGCTATCCTCCACTCCACTGGGACAAAGCATGTCAGGTGACTGTGGTTAAATAGAGATCTGAGTAGGTCTGCTAGGTCATGTTTCAAGCTATTTAATAGGCTCAATGGAATTCTGTTAGGATACATTGATGCCATGTTTCTAGCTTTAGACAGCGCAGTGATGACCTCTTCTTTTTTGATGACAGGCAGAGGAACAGTAGTGGGTATTTTATGGGGGAGATATTGCAGGTGATGAGGGGGGTGAAATTTGAGATGAATTTATCAGCCAGCAGGTTTGTTATTTCTTCTAGCTGAGTATAGGTAGTGCTATCTACAGCCAAGTCAGAGCATAGTTGAATGTTTTCCTTACTATTTTGGATATTTTAGTCTTGTAGTTAGCTTTTGAAGACTTACTCATTCCCTGATTTGCTCATTCTTGGGTTCAGCAAAGAAAAGGGGAGATGGACAGTAAATTTGGAAACCTTTCTCAACGTAAAAAGGATTAATTATTAAAGACAACGCCTTATCCTTGTGGAAAATGAGGTAGGGCTGACTCACCATAAGAGCTTGCAACTCACATACTCTTCTTGCAGAGGTCAGAGCAATCAGTAAAACTGTTTTCCATGTTAAGAACTTCAAGTCAGCCAGGAGGTTAGCTGGTTCAAATGAAGCAAGCATTAGCTTCTCTAATACATAATTAAGATCCCAAGGAGGGGCCACCAGGTTTCTTGGAGGCCTCTTATGCAAAACCATTTTCAAAAGAATTTTGGGGTGAGAATGCATTGAAAGAGGAGGATCCATGTGCACATGTAGAAATGGCTGATAAATGATTTGATAGAGGAGTAGGAAAGGCCATAGGATAGTAACTCACACAAATATTGTAAAACCAGACAACAACTAGCCCTAAGGGGGTGCTAGTTATGCTGTTGGCACCAAGCAGTAAAACCTTTTCAATTTGCTAATATATGATTTTCTAATAGCAGTTTTTTTTTGGTCTCCATTAGTACCTGCTGCATGTTCTCAGTAAAGAGGCGACTAAAACAAATTAAGGCATGTTATCCAGATAGTCAATTGCAGCTGATTGGTGTCAGAGTGTATTAAACACCCCTGTTCTTGTGTGAGTAGATACAGTCTCCAAGGAAGCTTGTGGCAATTGCCCTGGGCCATATCCAAAAGAAAGGAAAACATGTTTGCCTGGGCAATAAGACAGTCACCACAATGATCTTTGGGGATTTATTCTGAATCTTCAGAAATAGCCTTAGTATTAGTGGAAAGGGAAGAAAAACATACATGAACATGCTTGTCCAAGGCAAAGAAAAGAAAAGAAAGGACATCTTTCTTCTAGGCCTCCTTAAATGGTGTCCAGGAGAAGAATCTTGCTAATTCAGCTGATGTATAAAACACTGAGGTGCACAAACTTGAAAAATAGGTGCATGGAAAAATAAGAAAAGAGAAAGATTTCTGTAAGATGGGAGACCCTGTGTAATTGATCACTAAACTGCTTTTGGACTGCAGTGGTTTTGGAAATCTTTCTTTATATCTATTTAAATATACCTGTGGCTATATCTATCTATCTGTATATATGGATATGTATATGTACATGTATATATATGTATATGGGTCTACTTCAGTGGACTGAAATACCATTTACCCAAAACTCACAAAACCCATATAACTGAGATGAAAAGGCCAACAGCACGAGAACACCGACATCCCAGAACACTGACTCACCACATTAGGTAAGTAAATCCTTGGCCATCCCATCGAACTTTGCCCCTTACCCTGTAGCAGTGTGATCTCATAGTTGGTATATATAGTTGGGGGGAGGGTCTGAGGGGCACAGCTCCCCATATAGGGGGTGTGGGGGTGTGGAGCGTTTGCTTTTGTTTGGTATGTTTGTTTTTAAGAATGGTCAAGCTTTTACTTACCTGGAGTGTTAAGTCGGTGTTCCAGGATGTTGGTGTTCTTGTGCTGTCGGCCTTTTTGTCTCGATTATATGGGTTTCTGGTAAGTGGTAGTTCAGTCTATTGAAGTAGACCCATATTTATATATATATATATATATATATATATATATATATATATATATATATATATATTTATAGATAGCTAGATATGGAAGAACCATATTTAATCAAATTAGTTTGACGTCAGCATCTGTTTTGTTGACATAATTCCGTTAATAGAACAGTTGGTTGATAGATGTGCAAGATCACACAATTGCCGTGGTTGGAGAATATTCTCTTTGCTAGTGTTGTATGATCATGGGGTTTGAATGCTTTAGAGGGTAGTGTTTATGCACCAAGATTATTGCTTTGCATATTTAAAGTAAGATATCAACATTACCATTATTGACATTTTGTTGTTGACGTTTGGGTCTATCAACTTCATTTAGGAGGCCCATATATATATATATATATATATATATATATATATATATATATATATATATATATATATATATATCTATATATATATAAAATATATATATATATATGTGTGTGTGTGTGTGTGTATATAAGGAGACAGTGATTCACATAATCACCTAGTTTAATAACTGAAGGAATTTGTTATTACTACTGTGGAAGCTTTGTCTAAGTCAGGATTAAGTGATGTTTTATTACTATATATTTCACATTAATGTGTGTGCATGTATATATATATATATATATATATATATATATATATATATATATATATATATATAGATATGAGTCTACCTGATATTATCTAATTCTCACTTGGCCACCATAGTGAACTTTGCCCTTTTCCCCACTATAGTGCAATCTCACACTTGGTATATTTATTTAGGGAGTGTGAGTGGTGCAGCCGCCCACATGAGTGGGTTTGATTTGCTTTGGTTCATTTTTTTTTCATGGTGGCCAAGTGGTTAGTTTCCTGGAGTACAATTTCAGTGATCCGATCCAAGTTTTCATTAAAATATGTTTTAGTCATCTCGTGAATGTAATTTTTGGATAAGTGCGAATTTGATAATATGAAGTTGACCCATATAAATATATATCTATGTATATATACATACATACATACATACATTTTCTACACATTTTTGTGCATATTATTCTTAATTCTATCATAATTAGTTTCTTTATATTTATATTTTTGGCTATACATATGTCTTGTTATATCATTGTTTATTATAACTTAATTGGCTTTGCTATAGTTTTTGTTTTTGGTTATATAATTAGCTTTATGTCTCATCTTTTGTTGATTATAAAAACAATAAAACTATAATTTCTAATTGTTTTGCTGGAGAGGCTTACTGTGTCAAAGAAAAACATTTCTTTTTCCATGGACTGGATGGATTATTAATGAACTGCTGGTATGAGGTGATTGTTTTTGGTGAGGTTTGGATGTATCACAAAGCAATGCATATACCTACGCTGTAATTGACCTGCTTAGCCATTTTATCTCATAGAGAACAGCTGCAGAAAATATTGTGTCCCATCAAATATTTTTATTTAATACTGTTATCCCATAGGATGACTTTTCATCCATTGCTTCTGGAAAGTACCAATGCTGAAAATCTTAATGTTTTTATATCTAACCGGGAAACAGATTAGTTTAAAGTCAACATCTGTTTTGTTGATATAATATGGCTGACAAAACAGGTGATTGACAGTTATGTGAGATCACACAATCCCCAGGGCTGGGGAATATGCTCTTTTATGGTTTTGTGGGATTTCAGAGTTACAATGATTTAATGAGTGGTGTGAGGGTGCAAGTGGATTGACCCCTGCAAAAAACAATTTTTTTCTTTTTTTGTTTTACTTTTCTTGTATAGTAACAGATCAACATTCCTGCTGTCGACATTCTATTGTCGAAGTTTGGGTCTGTTATATACACATATATAAATTATACATATATGCACATATATATGTATAATGGATTCCTATTACAAGAACGAAAGTTCACTACTTCGAACTTGTAATAGGAAGCCTCACTTCTGCGAAAGTTCACTTTAACGAAAGTGAACTTTTGCGTAAGTGCACTTCACTGAAAACACCACAGCACAGTGGAGAACATAATAAAACAAGCTATGTCCTCCACTATGGTGTGATAGTCATGGACCTTAGGGTTAGGGCATGGGTTAGGGTAAGGGGATAGTTAGTAAAGCTATCCCCTTACCCTAACCCAAGCCCTAACCCTAAGGTTCGTGACTATCACACCATAGTGGAGGACATTGCTATGTCCTTCACTGCGCTGCAGTCATCATGGACCTTAGGGTTAGGGCACAGGTCATGGTAAGGGGATAGCCCTACGGGTTCTTGAGTACTGCACGGAAGTTCAGTACAACACACGTTCATTGTACTGAACTTCGCATAAGTGCACTTTCGATTAAGTGCACTTTCGCTGCAGTGAGCATTCCATGCACTGTTTTGAATTAGTGAAAATTTGATCTAGTGTATGGAACCCATGTATAATATATATACATATATATATATATATATATATATATATATATATATATATATATGTATATATATATATATATATATATATATATATATATATTAATTATGCATATATATTTGTATATGTAGAAGGAGATGGTCTCAGGGATTCACTGACATATTTGTACACTTCACGCTAAGCTTACATTCTCCATTCATTTTAATGAGATGAGATGCAGTACTCATTGAATATGCAAGCCACTAAGCAAACCTACATATCTGGCAGCCCTTGCTCATGGCCATAATAACTGTTGCCTGCCACAAACAGATCCACGGAAGCTTGAGCATACAATATAAACAATAGGTTGTATATACATGCAACCCCAGTAAGCATGCATGCATAAACAGCACTATCCAAGGAAGGGCAACTTAAACAACACAATTTAGAAGCAGGGGAAGCTTATCAAGTAAAGAGTAATTAGAGTAGATTAATGTACAAACAACAGTAATTTAATTTATTTTATCTCTAAAAGTAATCCTGTCCACTTAGGGACATGTACATTATAGAAAGGAAACACTGACAAAGGATGAGATAGGGTTATAGCTACAGTGTAACAGAGGAGACTTAAATATGATACATATAATTTTTTTTAAAATTGTAGAATTGAGATAACAGTTACAGGGAAAACAGATATGTTATGAATGTTGTAACCAACATTATGCTGTAGTCCCTACTTATCACGTAAAACAATAAATGATCTCTACAGCTGTTGTCTTATGCACTTCAGAAAGGACACGTTACAATCATTTTTGTTACTTGTAACCATAGAACAACTTTAGTATGCTTAAAATTGTGTAAATTGCCCAGTAGTTTATAGACTTATAAAACTTAACTGTACGCTCAGTAAATTTCTTTACTCAAATAATTATATTGAGAATACCTAGCTATACTTGTGTGGCAGGCATAGGAAACTACTCTGTCATTGTGATGTATGCTGAGGGAGTGATCAATGGTAATAAATTACATCTAAATGACTGATATTAGAACATACCTACATGTTAAAGAATTGTAAGGCTTTTGTTGCCTTATGTGTATGAAAGAAGCAGTACTGATTTTGTTATGGCAGTGTACATACCTGTGACAATGTGTAAATATTGAGAAGAATTAGAAACACCTATGCAATCATTCCAATAATAGTATTAAGTGATGAAAAAAGCATTTTTTGCAGCAACCTGCATATTGTGAGAGGTAGAAATGCTGTGGGTGTTCATGCATAATGTACATGCATATAGCAAAATAGAGAAGAATGTGACCTAGAGACAGATGTCTCACATTGACCAGGATAAAGGCAGAATAATGATATGATATAGACGCTAACAGTTATCTTAAATATAGCAGATGTTGCATGCAGATATGCAAAATGAGGCTCATGGTCATGTGACATACAGTATCTGAAAAATGCCCATTAGTCAAGGTGCAACTCTAATGCAGTCACTCCATTGACAAATGGGTTGTATGTGTGTATGAATGTTATTATATATATCAATATGCATAGGATTTACTTATGGGTATAACACAAATGGGTAGGTAGCCCGGACAAGACTTAGGCAAAATAAAATCACACACTAGTATTATGGTGTTAATACATTAGCTACTGGTAAATGTAGGAAATGTCAGGTTACAATTATTTGACTATGAGGTATTCATGGTCCTGTAATCAATGGTATGATGTGTGTCCTTCCTGGTGCAAGTGCTACACCATACATGTTGGCATAAAAAGTCTATCAAAGTACATGTAAATGCAACATACCATGATGTTATAGCTGATATTCAACCCTGAAGTGAACCTTGTTAAAAACATTAGTAATGCCTGTATGACACAACAGTAACATATATCACACCCAGGTAAAACATTATTGTGTATTAATAAGTGACCTGTTGACAAAATACATATCACATACACCAGCTGTGCACTGGCCTGTGTTAAATGTTGCCATCCTCTATGCATAGGTCAATAACTACATTTGACTGGATGCTTACAAAGACATTCTTCCAGAGGTTAATTCTGTTTCTTTTTGAAAAAAGAAGAATAAATGCCAAGAAATATCTCCTAGATGTTCATCTAATACATTATTATACGGGGCATGCTCATGAGGAGGTACAGCAAAGACTACAATAACAGCAGCTACTCAACACAAAAGCGCAACAAAGCATAATAATCTAGGCCCACTCACACTTTGTGATGATTTTCCAGCATGGCACACATTAAGAAGTGATTGATAAGCCCTTATTTTTTTAAATGCCTATAGTTTGATGTAAATAATAAAATTGATATGTAAATGTTAGTATGAAGTTGGGCAATCCAGATCATTATTTTAGGGGAAATAAATAATGCTTGTAAGCATTCACTGACATATCCAGCATCTACATCTTGTCAGACCTGAAAACATGCTGAGGTCAGATCTCAGAGAGAGGTATATCAACCTTTGATAACACAGAAAGAGGGATATCTAATGTGTCATGAAGAGCACACTTGGAAGGATTACATCAGTAATTGATTGGAATGGGTATGGCTCCCTTAATGTGTAGTGTGAAACCTACAAAATAACTGTCTGACAGAATTTACCAGATTTAAACCACTGCCAATCATGCTTCACACTATGCAGAGCTATGTAGTAATTGCAGCTGCTGCAGGAGATAGTAATGGAGGGTGTCACAAAGAACACACTTCAAGGTGTGAAGTAAGAAAGGCTTTTGATGCTAATTTATCCAGTACAAATTATTCTGAGGGATCAAAAGGATGTACTTTTTCACTTTTCACACAAGTGTGATTTACCAGTATCACTGTTCATTGGTTAATGTCACTTTTCACACACGTGATTTACCAGTATTACTGTTCATTGGTTAAGCCACTCTTGTCTGTCCATATTGTTTTGTAAATATACAATTCCATATTCAAACCACTGCCAAACTGTGTAGATTTGGTATACTGGTCCATATTAGCTGCATGTGCCACAGGACCACTCTCACCACAAGCATCACAGACAACCTATTTGACTGGCATGAAATCCTCAACATGTTGAAAGGTCTTTGTTCGAAACAAAATTGGATACAAATGCATTGATGCAATGTTGTATATATAACATCAATACACTCATGTTATGTTGTCTTTTGCGGTAGATGAACAGCCTCCTGTGTAAGTTTACAACCAATAGAATTGTATATTAACCACACACACCACATGCAAAGGCTTTCCACAACAGTGAGACAGAATATATTTGAAGGCATGATATCATCACTGTTGTACAAAATAGTTGTTTGAGCTAAAAGCAATGGAGAAGCCATCTCCCACTATAAATATTCCTTAACTCTTTTAGGACAGTCTGATGCATTTTTTAGCTTTGGCATGTTGTACTGTATCACTGTAATTAAATTAGCAATGACTGAGCACAGTGTGTCCTTTTCCCATTCTTTCAGTAGACATTGTTAGGCTGTCGGTAAATTATGGTTAGTGGAAGACAGCAGCCAGACTGTCCTTTTCAAAAGTTGTTCTAGAAGCATTAGAACTTTACAGACTGCATTCTTGGGCCAGACAGTACCACATACACTGCTATTGTGTTTTCTTTTTCCATTTTTTACTTTCTTTTGAGGATTGAATTTACCTTCTACATAAGCATAAGCCATATGAAAAATAGAAATACAAATGAATGGTATTTTGAAGAATCTTAAATTGCTGGAAATGGGGGCAACTTGGTTTGGAATTTGAGATGCCTTATGCGGTTTCGTATTGCCTGGCTATGATGTTGTAGGTTACTTTAATCCACCTTGCTTTGCTCCAAGACTAATTAAAATATTGTTATAAACATTGAACAACAGCAAAACAATAGTGACCATGAAATAAATGCTCCTATAACTTAAAAACCTTAATAAAACAAATAGCAAAAAGTATAGGAGCAAGCCAAGGCTGAACCAGTCCATCCACATAAACAATTCAGTATTTGCAGCACCAAGTATAAGCACAAATGTTCCATAAAATTGTAAGTCCACACAGTGAAGTTCGAAAAAAATCACAGGATTTATTTTGAACAAACAGGTAAGCGCTTTCACCCTTCTGGGATTCTTCAGACTTTTAATCATTTTCCACTCAAATTGTTCTCTGTATATCACAAAGACTGGAGAGGAATGGTTGCAGCACTGAATCCTGTGGTATACCACTATTTATTAGTTATTTATTTATTGACATTTGGTAATCCTGCGGTATACCACTATTTATTAGTTATTTATTTATTGACATTTGGTAACTGGGAAAATCCGAGTGGGTCAGAAACCGATTTTCATTGGAGGCCCGGGGAGAAAAGCTGTACAGTACAATGTTCAAACAAAAATAAACAATACAAAAAATTAACATACAATGCTCAGTCAAAAAAGTTAAAACAATCAAAGCTTACGTATTACAGTTTTGCCAAAAATATACAACCAAATACGGACTTATAAAGTTACTTATTTATGAAATAAACCTTTGTGGTGAATAGTAGCAGATACCAGTTGACCAATCAGTTTATAATTGTAACTTGGTTAAGAAGCAGTAACAATTGTGGAAATAGATCATTTTGACTTAATAATTAATATGGAAGATGTATAATAAGAAATTCAAGGTATGGGAGAGCAAAAGGATTTTAGAAGTAACAGATGAAGTATGGGAAAAATAAAGAGATAACAGATGAAGGGGAGATTAGAATTAAAAGTTAGTTTGAGATACATTAAAGAAAGATTGTAGTGAGAGATATGGTAAGGTAGATGAGCAGTATTACTACTAGGTACAAGAGAAATTACCATTCAGGATACTGTAAGAAGAAATAGAGGCATTATGGAGATTGGAACTATACTGTTAGTGAATTAAAGAAAGCATAAAAAGATATAAGATAGATAATAGACTATAGAATAGATGTTATTTGATAGGAATAAAGTGGAAGGAATAAGGGAGTTGGGGGATTAAATTAAGTCTGTTGGTATGTGCTTAGGAGCATGGGCAAATGTTCATGAGATTTGAGATAATGTAAATTTGTAGGTGTTAAGGGATTCAATGGCAGGGTGTTAAGGGATTCAATGGCACAGATATTTAGGGATAGGGCATTTCATAGTTTAGCAATGGCATGAGAGTAGAGGCATAAACCGGCCCTTTTAATGGATTTATATAGTTGTAAAAGTAGTTTGTCAGTGGAAGATTTTTGGGTGGGGTGTAAGGTAAGAAGATTGGTTTCAGGGCAGGGCAGCTATCAGATTTCTAAATTATTTTGTGAGCTAGAGATAGTTGTACTAAATTCAGGTAGTGAGGGAATTCTAGTCAGTTTAATTGTTTTAGGGCAACACAATGGTGTGTACAATTTTGAAAGCCAGCTGCAGATTTCGCAATTTTATGATAACATGATTGCAATTTGTTCATTAAAGTCATATGAAGATTAGTAAGAATGGTGGCCCAATTAGGAGAGAAGGAAGTAGGAGAGTATTGGCTAGTGTTATTTTAGTAGAAGCATCCATGAACTGTTTGTGTCTGTAATGTCTGCCACGTTTGACATGTGTTTTTTGGATTGTTTTAAATGTATGTTGTTTGAAGATAAGTTTATTGTCTATGGTGATGCCTCTGCTGGATCTGGATTCACCCACTTTAACCACATGTCCTGTCCATTTATGCCCAGTTTTCTGAGTTTATTTATAAAACTTGAGTTGGGAATTGTGTCAAATGCCTTGGCTAGGTTGACGAAGGTGGTATGTACGGTTTTACCCTCATCCATGGCCTTAGTGAATTTCTCAAAGAAATCCACCAGATTCAGCAGGCGTGACACGCCCTTGAGAAAGCTGAATTGGGTTGGGGCCAGTGTTTGAAGGGCTTCTATGTCATTATTTATCAGGTTCATGATTATTTTTTCCATGTCCTTACATATAAGACTCGTCAAACTTATGGGTCTGTAATTTTCCAGGTTAGTAGATGGTCTCTTTTTATGCAGAGGGATGAATGTTGCTATACTCCACTCTATCGGAACAAAGCCAGTCCAGAGGCTGTGGTTAAACAGAGATTCTAATGGACCAGATAAGTCCTAATTTAATCTGTTTAAGAGGCAACTGGTATATTGTCAGGCCCCATCAAAGCCTTGTTTTTAGCTTTAGAGAGCACAGTAGCAACATGTTCTTTGGTGATAATTGGCAGTGGAGTGGTTGAGGGTATTTCTTGGGGGATAACTAGGAGTGATGGGGAAGTGAAATTTGGGCTGAATTTATCAGCCATCCGATTTGAAATATTTTCTGGCTGAGTATAGGTGATGCCATCTACAACTAATTCTGCGCATTGTTGGATATTGCCCTTAAGACTGCGGACGTAACTGAAAAATGCCTTATGGTTATCCTTAGCTTTGGAGGCTATTTTTACCTCAAAGCCTGCTTTCAGAGACTTGACTAGTTCCCTGACTTGCTTGTATAGACTAATAAGAGACCTTTTGCTCTGTTGTACATTTTCCCTCCTACTTTTTGACAGGATTTCCATTATTTTGCTGTACAACCTATTAATAGTAGGGGTCCACCAGGGTTGGTTGTTTTAATGGTTTGACCTTTATTATGGTCTGGTACTGCTGTTTCTATGCAGCTGTTTATATGGTCAAACAGGGCTTTTTTATACACCTCTGCATTGGTTTCTGTGTTTTCTGGATGTGGGGGAGCTTGGAAATAGCCAAACCGTTTGTTAATAGGGGGTAGTTTGCCTTAGAGAAGTTTTTAATGCATTTGGGTTAGGTAGAGGGACTAGTTTTGACTTTACTTCATGGGAGACCACTCTGTGATCTGATCTTACCAGTGAGAACATCACACGAGTGGGGGGTGATGGGGGTGTGCAGTGCTCTCCCATATTTGTAAGTACCAGCTCTAGGATATTTGTTCCGCTAGGTATTTGAATTTACAAAGTCAAGAAATCTTTGGACCTGTATGTTAGTGGTCATGCATGCCTCCCAATTAATGGAGGGATAGTTAAAATCACCCAAGAGTATGGTATTGGACTTGATGGTGAGTGATTCTAGTAACTTCATGTATGATGTATGGGTTACCTGGTTCATGGTGTTGGACCTGTAGCTAGCAAAAATATGGTGATGGATTTTTCAGATGGTTAGTTGGACATGGAGTAGCTCAAGCATGTCATATTGTTTGACCAGCCTTGAGTTGTACTTATCCTTTATGTAGATATATACACCTCTGCCTTTTGCTATTTTACATTCAGTGGCTTGTCAGATCACATGAAAGATGCTATAGCCATGCTCTACTGGAGTGCTTTCTGCTGCTTTGAAACATGTTTCAATAACTGCACAGATCTTGGCATTCTCCAGGGTGGGAAGAGCTTCTAGGGAGTGCAGTTTCTTTGTAGAGACTCCTAGCATTGATCAGTAACACTTATAGTATGTCCTGAGTAGCTTTTGTTATGTTGAAAGGTTTATCTTCTTGGCAATGCCTAAAAAAGGTGCTATAGTGTGGATAATGTTTTGGCTAATATTCAAAGGCCTAGAGGTGACAGGTGAAGACCATCCTTGGCAAAACAGTGTGGCTTGGTAACCATGTCCTCCCAGTGTGACAAGTATTGGACCCCTTGGGAATAATACCAGTAGCTAAACCATTTGTTAAAGTCGATCATTTTCTGCTAGTATTGTGGCATCATCCTTATAGACAGTAGAATGCTGATCAGTGAGAGGCTCATACTTGCCTGTGACACATATTGTGAGAGCTCAATCAAGTCTCTCTTCATATACAACTGAGTCATACTGATACTTAGGAGAAAGTGACCTGAGTTCTTGTGTGATCTGATGCAGCTCTGCCCTTGACAGGCAACTAACTGTAATCTCCTCCTTATATAGCCTGGTTAAGAGGGACATCAATGTGCAATGGAGCCTCCTATGAACAAAATATTGGATTGCAGGGTGTTTTGCCTTATGGGCTTGGTAGTTGAGACACAGTAAGATGTGGCTTTATGTGTTGTGATGGAATTATTTTGTTTGTGTGCATACAGAGTTTCTGAGGACTGCACTTGAGAGGCTTTTGAGGTTTGGGTAAGTTACATATCAGCACCTTTGCATATGTGGATCTTTATGTGCTGTTCTTAGTGGGGGCCATGAGTGATATGTGTGAGTCACTGGCAACCTGTTTGTTGCTTTTTGTGTTTGCATATGAGAGTGTATCCTCCAGTGTAAATGTATAACTGCATCTCTCACATACTGTATTTGTCTGTTCGAGAATTAATTGGTTGGCAGTGCACATAAGGCTATTGCTACATTCCATTAGGATGCCCATGCCCACCAAGATGGATGCAGACATAGCAGGACAATGCCCATTCATGTTTGCATGTCCTAATGTGTACTTGCAAGGAATAGACATAGCAGGACAATGCCCATTCATGGTTGCATGTCCTAATGTGTACTTGCAAGGGATAGGAGTGGAAGTGCTTGTAACTGGACAAAGGAAGGGTGCTCACTTGGTGTAATCTGCAGCTAACTTAACCAGCGATGATATCCACACCCAAACCAGATGCTCTCTGAGCAGCGATAGTACTATAATAAGATAAGGTAGACCTAAATAGTCCTAACTAAATGCGTAAATCCTGCTCACCGCGCAAACTAGTTGCCCATTGAGTAACACTGGAGTGAGGTAAGTTCTGAGGTCATTTTTATAGGGAAATTTCAACTTCTGGTAATTGCATATATACAAGACACCAGTAACCGCCAATGTGGGAAGAGCAGCTTCACTCAAATGCAGAGCTTATATATGATCATAATAAAGTTTTACACTAACTATGCCCTAAGGCCAATCAGGTAAGCACACAATGAGCTTTCCACCAGCAATTTCCAGCTGAGATAGATGAAATCAGCCCTCTCCTGCCACAAGATTGCAGACTTTGATCCTGTTAATGTAAAGTGACAATGTATTTATGTGCAGAAGAGCAACCCTTACAGCAGTTTGAATATGCAACTTTAAACTTTACAATAGTGCAAAAACAAAATAACACAGTAAACTTTCACAGTAATAAAAATTAGCAATGTGAATGCAAAATTGATACTTAATTCTTGCCAAGGATGGCTTCAGATGTTATTAGCAAAATCTCTAAAAGTCTCTAGCATCATCCACAAGTGATGACCAGCTCTGGATAACTGAGCCAAGACTTACACAAACACAAGGCCTATATATGATCAGGAACAAAGCAGGTTTTACACTAACTATGCAATTTATACACTAACATTTGCATGAAGATAAACATATTGGTATGCGTGATGGCAAAAACTCACCAGATTTTGCCATAGGATGCAAAACAAAAAATTACCATCACTCAGCACTGGTGTGTGATGCCAAGCATTGCAAAAATACTCATTTCAAAATCTGAAGACTTGTTTGTACATTTTGTGTGATTCTATTTATTTTTTGAGTAGATTAAATGTGTTAAAAGCAGGTTGATAGAACAGTGGTGAAAATTGGAAAAAGCAGGGGGTAGGACACAGGGAAAGAATACTGGAATGTGCAGAATGGTGGTGGGACAGCATCATAGCTATCCACTTCTTCACAACATAAATATATACTTGCAAATAGAATTTAATGAATTTGGATAGTCAACCCATCAGAGCTGGGTGACGATAAAAGAATAATGTTGTATGGCTAATTGGACCAAATCAAGTGTGCCAAGTAGACACATAGTTGAAGTGGAGAGTTATATATGAGGTATCATTTTTATGTGGGACAGGTGCCCAATTTATTGTTTTGTAGAGAGAGAAATGTTGGGGAAGGTACTTAGGAATAAGACAGACAAGTAGGTAGTCGTGAGATGTACTTCCAGTAGTACAAGGTTTGATTTTCTCAAACTTCATTTGACTACTGTGTAACCTTGAGCAAATTACTTTATCAGACATTTCTGCCTGGTCACCCCTGAAAAGGGACTATTTGCCCAGTGGGCCTACCAGGTTAACAAATAGGACTATTATTATGACAAACCCAAGAGTAATGGCAGAAAGATGGCCAGAAATGTCCTATAAACAAAACTCTTTCCATGTATGTATCCCTGTCTTCCAGCGTGTCTATCTTCTCCACATTCTGTCTCATCAGTGTTTGTCCTGAGCATTTGTGTGATGCATGGTACCAAGAAGCATGGTAAATGGCATTTCCTGGCTTATGGCAAAAAATATGTGGGTTTTTGTCACCAGCCACATTGGTTTGCTGCTCCTTGTACTTCTGTGCTTAGCCTTGCTGTGCTATAGAAGCACAGACTGATAACAGCATGATGAAACAGTTATTATCATAACTTGAACAATCTGCAGATGTGAATATACACCATATAGGATGTTGCAATTGTAAGTAGTGTCATGAAGTATGCAGCACACAAACATCCTTGCTTCATAATGCTTCCATTCTCTGGGATTTCAACAGCATTAACATGCTTAATTCCTTATGTGTTTCATAATCTTGACCAAAATGCTCATACCATCCCAGAAATAAGTGCAAGACATTTGGCACAATCAAGGCTTTATGTGTTAACATGTATAGTACACCATGCACATCTGAAAAATATATACACATAGAAGGTAATACAAAGAATTTAGTTGCATTTACATGCATTTTCTAAAGTCTTCTAATGATGATACCTTTGGGTATATTACCATGTAGCTGTATTACTTAGTGATGTTATGCATAGGCTCATAGATTAGCACTAGGCTAACTGCCTGTGTGGGCCATTTTAAGCCCAGCAAATTACCCCACGTAAGAATCAAACCCTGCACCTTGTGTCTGTAAGGTAAACACAGTAACCATTATACCAACCCCCCCACCTTCATTCACATACAATCGCACAAGAAGCAGTACAACATGCCTCAAATACATGGAAAGTCAGCAGGTACAATGGCTGACTATGCACCTGTATTATCCATATAATGTGTAGTTCACTGCAATTATCAGGACCAATGTGTAAATCACGGCACATACAACACTAACATAACATACCTTTTCTAAACTGGATCAGCATCAGAACTGTCTTTATGTCTGTCCTCCTTGTTTGCATGAAGGTTGGCATGGAGTACCACAGATGACTTTTAATTCTATTAATAATTTCAAAACCTCAAAATATAATCATCCATGGCTAATACTTTGCCATCAGTTGTGCAAATGAGCTTGTTAGCAGTGCACTTTGAGAAGCAATTTTGACAAAAATAAAATAATGTAAAAGCTAGTTTTACTTCTGTATGTTACAATGGACTATTGTACTCAAGACATGAGGAGTTAATTGTAATGCTGTCTAAACACTTTGTTATGTAAAGTAATATCTGCTCTCCAATGCATTTAGACTTGTAAATGATGCTGCAATGGTTTGCGACCTTTGCCCATATACTTCCTCAGTGGTATTAAGCTGTGCACTGTCATATTTTGACCTGTCTATTTGTATTTACACTACATATTGTCCAAACATAAGGAAATATTGAAAATGACACAACAAATGATTGCTATTTGCATGCAATCATCCTGAGCAGAACACTCAGAAATGCTTGGCTAGCAATCTGCTGCTTCATAAGTATGATTGACATTAATACACCATACTATAAACGGGTCTATATGAGATAAACAAAAGTTTATCTTACCCAATGTTGACATTATCGAAATCCCGGAACTCGAAACTGCAATTGTGGGGGGCTGCTCCCCCATACCCCCCCACTAAATATATATTCCAACTTCAAGATCACTCTACAGTGAGGAAAGGGCAAATATTCCCATCTTCACTGTACTGCGATCTCACAATTCCAGTTTCGGGTTCCGGGATTTTCGCTCATGTTAGCGTTCGGTAAGATAAACTTTCGTTTATCTAATATAGACCCCTATAAACAGCTACATGTCACTCACAGTACCATACTGTGCATGAATGATAGGATATATGAGTTCTCTGAGAAGTATGTAATTAGTTATGATCAACACATTGCTGTAATTTCTGCTTGGCAAGACACAGGTCTTTTCTCTCAAACAAGTGATGGATACTAGCTTCTCTACAACACACTGATGTGGTAGTCCATACAAATGTGGATTATCCCACATTTAAAATCAGACTTCTCCTGTAGTGCTTATGGTTGATACAACATACTGCAGGTTGTGGAAGTAGAGAAGTAGGTGGTTCAAATCCAACATTGTTGAACTAGTGTGAGTGTGTGCCTACTTGCAGATAGTATGGCTTCAACAACAGATTTGATGTGTACTTTTCCACCCAGGAGATACATTTAAACTGAGAGAGGGCTTTCTATCAATTTCTTCTACTTTTACCACAAACATCTTATCTGCAACACACACACTGATGAGTTAATCCTATCAAAAGTGCACTCTCTCACACTAGTAGTCAGACATCTCCTGTGGTGCTTGTAGTTAATACTGCGCAGTTTAGGTTGTATAACTAGATAATTAAATAATTCAAATCTAGCATTGTTGAAATAGTGTGAGTGTATGCCTAGTGTCATGTAAGTATAGCTTCAGCAACAGATCTGATATGTAGACTTTCACTCAGGAGAAGCATTGAAACTGGGAGAGGGCCTACCAATCAATTTCTTCCACTTGTAACAGAAACGTCTTTTCTGCAACACACTGAGGAGATCACCCTTTCAAATGTGTTTTATCTCACACTTGCATTAAGACTTCTCCCATGGTGCTTGCGGTTGATACTGAAAAGTCTAGATTGTATACTAGATAGGTTGGTGGTTCAAATCCAACAGACTGAATTACTGTGTGTGTGTGTGTGTGTGTGTGTGTGTGTGTGTGTGTGCACGTGTGTGCGTGTGTGCGTGTGTGCGTGTGTGCGTGTGTGTGTGTGTGTGTGTGTGTGTGTGTGTGTGTGTGTGTGTGTGTGTTGCTCTAGTGTCAGGTAAGTATGGCTTCAACAACAGATTTGATATGCATGTTTCCATTCAGGTGATACCTTTAAACTAATAGAGGGCTCCTCATCAATTTCTTCCACTTTACCAGAAATGTTTTCCATGTAACACAATAATGAAGTAATTCTTTCAAAAGTGTACTCTCATTACTGTAGTCAGACTGCTTCTGTCATGCTTGATGTTGATGCTGTGTGTTCTGGAATGTGTAACTAGATAGATAGGTGGTGCAAATCCAACATTGTGCAAATACTATAATTATGTGCACGTGTCTGCAGTGTCAGGAAGAACTGGCTTCATCAAAAGATAAGTTGTGCACACTTGCTTATAAGACATATTTACAGTAGGAGAGGGTTCCCCATCAATCTGTTGCATTTTTAACCAAAATACATTCTGTGCAGCACACTCACAATGTCATCCTTTCAAATGTGCAGTATCTCATTGTTGTAATCAGACATCAGTAGTGTTTGCTATTGAGTTTGTATATTTTTGATTGTTTAACTAGCTAGCTAGGTGGTTAAAATCCAACACTGTGGAACTTGTATGAGTATGTGTGTCTGTAGTGCTATATTGGACAATCTTTACCAACACATGTAATGCAGATATTTCCACTTAGGAGAAATATTTAAACCAGGACATGGGTCCTCCATTAATTTGTTACATTTGAGCAAAAACACATTCTGTACGACACACTGATGATGTCACTTTTCAAATGTGCACTATCTTAGTTATGTAATCCGACTTCTCCTGTGGCTCTTGCTGTTGATTTTGTGCATTCTACACTGTGTAACTTGATAAGTTAGGTTGTTTGAATCCAGCAGTGAATGACTGTTGTGAATGTGTGTGTGTGTCTCTTTCATGCTAGGTAGGAATGGCTTCACCCATAGATGTGATGTGTAGGTTTACAGTAGTAGTGGGCTCTCCCAGTGCATTTCAGCATTTTTTAACACACCCATCACCCTGTGAAACCAATAGTGCTGTCATCCTTTCAAATGTGCACTGTCACACTAGTAAACACACATCTTGTGTGGCACTTGTGATTCATGCATCATACTCTAGTCTGTGATCTTAAATAGTTGGTTTAAAGCCAGACATTACTCCATAGACTCAGTTATGTTGGAGTGTGTGTGTGTGTGTGTGTGTGTGTGTGTGTGTGTGTGTGTGCATGAATGTACATGTAGATAGGAAATGGTTGCCCACATATCTGATATGTATATGTACAGCCAGAGAGGTCTCATTCACTAATTGCTGCCCTTTTAACCACAGATAACTGCTTTGTTAAAGACTGATGAGCCATTTGTTGAAATGTGCTTTGCCTCAGCCCTGTAGCATGTGTTCAGCTGTTGCATGAGGAAATGATACACTGTTTCACAGTTTGTTGGATTAGTAAGCCATGAGTTTGAATCTGAGAGTATCTATGTATTGTGGTTTTACAGTCAAAAAGATGACTGCATTATGCAACATTTCTGGTTGGGTACACCTACTGCCTTGCAATATTGCTTCCCAAAGATGCAAAAAACAAAACTCATTCAATCAGTTTAAAGGCAAACATATGCCTTGCAGCACTAACATTATGTAATGTCTTCAAATAGACCTTGTCTCACACTATAGTAAGATTTCACCTGTGGAGCGTGAAGTTGAGACACGATCCTATAGCATGTGTACTTATACAATTAGGTGTTTCAAACACTCAATGCTGGAATAGTATGAGTTCATGTGCCACTATACTGATGTATATGAAATTAATTCTCCATGGTTTTAATGTTTACAATTACATTGGGAGAGGACTCCATTATTTTAGGTCAAACAATTGCTTTGCACCACAATGATGATGTCATGCCTTCTTCTGTCTCACTGTTGTAGTAAGACTGTGCCTGTGGCATGTGCAGTAAATACACATCTCTGTAAATTGTAGACTTACATAAGCTGTTGTTTGACTCTAGGATAGGACAACATAATGCGAGAGTACTGATCTGACACATACAACATTGCATCAATTTATTTCTATTCAGCTTTGCTTCTAATAAAGCCATTTCAACACATTGGAATTCATGCCAGTGAAATAGGTACTCTTTGATGGTTTGGGTTTGAGTTCTGCTGTGGGGATTACAGTTAACAGCTAACTTTTATAGCATGTGTACCCAGATGTGTAGTTGTTCAAAGCTGGGAATATGTATGTGCAGAACAATATGAATGGATGAGAGTGACTTACCCAACCAGATGGTATTGGAAAAATCACACTTTTGTGAAAAGCAGCATTGCTACATCCCTTTTAGCCCTCAGAATAATGTGTATTGCCTAAATGAAATTTAAAAGTCTTTCTTACTTCACACCTTGAAGTGTGTTCTTTGTGACATTCTCCCTTACTATCTCCTTATGGCAGACACAGTTCTCCCTTACTATCTCCTTATGGCAGACACAGTTACTACACAGCTCTGTAGAGTGTGGAGCATGATTAGCAGTAGTTTGAATCTGGCAAGATCTATCTGTCAGACACTTGTGACAGACATGATTGACTTTGCCAAAAGATGGGAGATATGGCACAGTAAGAGGGCCACCATTTTTAGGTCTCACACTTAATGTTTGAAGAGACATAACCATTACAATAGGATACTGATGCAATTCTTTCAAATGTGTTTTGCATGAAACTTCATATATGCTTCTTTCTGTGGCATCAATGGCTGATACATGTGTCTCTGAGATCTGACCTCAGCATGTGTTCAAGTTTGGCAAGATGTAACTGCTGAGTATGCCAGTGACTGCTCACAGGTATTATTTATTTCTCAAAAATAATTATTTGTAGTGTATAACTTCATACAATCATTGGCATTTACATAATGTTATTATTTTGGTCACACTATAAGGCTATAAAGGAAATGAGGGCTTATTAAACATTTCTTTATGTGTGACATGCTGCAAAATCATCACAATGTGTAAGTGGGCCTGTGTTATGATACTTTCTTGTGGCTTTGTGTTGGGTATTTGAAGTTATTGTATTCTTTTTTGTACTTCCTTATGAGCATCAGCCTCCACCAAATGTGGTAAAGAAACAACAAATTCACCAACCCCCACCCCAAAAAAAAAATCACCACTGCAAGCTGTAGAGTCAGGCAGAATAAGTGCATGTTGTCTCCAAATGAGTCCAAACTGCTGTTCATAAAAGCAAGAAACATTTATTGTAGAACACAATGAACTGAGCGCTTTTTCTCACCATAAAACTAGGGCATAATCAGAGTTGAAAACAGCACATCACTCAATCCTTAAATAAGGAAAACCAAACACAGGTGGCCCTTATACCATAAAAAGTCATTCGGGGAAAAAAACATATAAAAATTTACACTTTAAACCTTGTATGTGTATCATCAGGTATATTGTCAGGTATATGGATACCTTATAATAAAAACATTGTGTTATACTGGCAATGTCAAAGCCACTATTTTCACTGTGCTCTTAGCTTCAATTTTTATGGTATGGTGTATGTCTTTAAGCAGTTATATTAGATAAGGGTCACCTGTGTTTCATTTTCCTTATTTAAGGATTGAGTGATATGCTGTTTTCAACTCTAATGATGCCCTAGTTTTATAGTAGGCAAAAGCATTCAGTCCGTTGTTTTCTACAATAAATATTTCTTGCTTTTATGAACAGCAGTTTAGGACTCATTTGGAGGTAACAAGCACTTAGTCAGCCTGACTCCACAGCTTGCAGTGGTGATTTTTTTTTTGGTGATTTCCTTATGAGCATGCCTGGTATAATTATGTATTAGATGCACTGTTTATCAAGCATATTAAGTAACCAATGTCCTGAGACAGTTCTTGTCATTTGTTCTTCTTTGCCAAAATGAAATGGAATTAGTCACTGGAAGGGTGGTTTTGTCAGTGTCTGAGCTATGCAATTATTGACCTGCATGAGGTCATGACATTTATCACAGGCCAGTTCACAGCTGGTGTCTGTGAAATATAAATTGTCAATGGGTGACTTAACAATGCAGTTGAATATTTCACCTGAACGTGATGTATGTTACTGTATTGTCATACAGGTATGACTAATGTTTTAACAAGGGTCACTTCTGGCTAAATATTAGTTACAACCATCTGCATACTGCATTCACATATGCACTTTGATACACTTTTTATGTTAATGTGTATGGTGTGGCACTTGTACCAGGAAGGACACACATCATATCACTAATTACAGTACTATGAATCGATCATACTCAAATAATTTTAGCCTGACATTTGCTACATTCCACCAGTACCTGATGTGATGACTCCATAATGCTGACATGTAATTTTGTTTTGCCTAAGTCTTGTCTGGGGGACCTATTAATTCATGTTATACACGTAATACATCCTATTCATAGTGATATACATAATGACATTCATACACATACAACACATTTGTCAAGGGACTAAGTACTTGATTTATGTGCATTTTTGCATATATCACATGACTGTAAGTCTCATTTTTCATATACGTTGTCACACCTGCTATAGTTAGAGAACTGTTAGTATGTATATCAGGTTATTAGTTTGTTTATATCCTGGTAAATGTGACAAGTCTGTACTTGTGTTATGTCCTTCTGTAGTTCACTACACGCATGCATGCACAGCTTGCATGAACAGTCATAGACTTTCTACCATTTACAACATGCAGGTTGCTGCACAAAATGCATTTTTTCATCAATTAATACTATTATTGGAATGATTATACAGGTGTCAGTGATTCCTTTCAGTATTTCTACATTGTCACAGGTTTGTACACTGCCATATCAATCAGTATTGTTTCCTTTGTCTACACAAGGCAATGGAAGTCTAACAATTCTTTAACCTGTATGTATGTAAGTTCTAACATCAATCATGTGGATGTACTTTATTACCTTTAATCACTCCCATAGTATACATTACAATGGTAGAGTATTATCATACACCTGTGACATAGGGGCACCTATCCATTCTTAAAATAAATCCCAATTTACCGAGCATGCATCTGGAAATCTATGCTGGAAAATGTATTGTTAGATTTTATAACTGTATAAACTATTGTGTAATTTACATTAATATACAGCATATGCTTTGTTAACACAATTTTAACTTTACAACAGCCTTTCTAGGGTTACAAGTGTCAACAAATGACAATTAAAAGTCCCTTTCAGAAGTGCATAGAGTAACAGCTGAGGATTACTTGCATAGATAAAATATATTTAATTACTACTGTTTGTATACTAATCTACTTATAGCAAACTACAGTTTCTTCATTAATCTTTCCCTGACTTGAATATGTCATTCAAGTTGACATTGCCTTGTATTTTGCTATCTGCATGTGCTTGCTTACTGAGGTTGTGTGTATATACAACCTGATGTTCATATTGTCTGTGCTCATGCAAAAGTACATCTGTTTGTGGCTGCTAGCAGGCAGTCTGGCCAAGAATGGGTCCTCCTAAATGTATTGAATTGCTTAGCAACTTGCATATTCAATGAACACCTGTGGTCATTGCGCTAACATGAATGGAGTGTGTAGGCTTCGCTTGACGTGTACACGTGTTAATAAATCTCTGGGATAATCTTGTGCTGATTATAACAACAAGAAAACTGTGATTTATATTTGTTTTGCTGAAGAGGTGCACTGTGTCAGAGAAAAACAGTTCTTCTTCCATGGACTGGATGGATTATTAATGAATTGGTTGTATGAGGTGTTTGTTTTTTTTTTGGAGGGATGAGGTCTGGAAATATCAGAAGGTTTATTTTTAATACCAGATTCCTGCATTAAAATAGATATCTTACAATGTCATCTTTGAGTCAAATGCTTTATTAAACTTGTTGGTATGATATACTGTTTTAATTTTTCTTTGATAAATTGATCAGGAGAACAGATGAAATGAAACCAAGAATGAAGGTGTCATTATTGCATCTTTTTGAAGCAATGTGCACTGCGTTGAGCTAGATGAGGATTGACAGGTAATGCAGAGGATTAAGATTCTAAGGTCCTAATGAGCTGCTCACTGTAGTCAAGGGTACAGGGTTTGATTCTTTCTAACTCCTTTTGTCCACTGCATCACTTTGAACAAGTTGCTTACCAGACAGTGTTTATGGGACTTGGTGAATAAAAATAAATCTGCATTTTGAAGGTGAGACTGACATAATGGTTAAGGTCTTTACTTAAGTGATGCAAGGTACTGAGTTTAATTATAAGCTCTGGTTATTGACTAGGCTCATAACAGCCTGTAGACTGATTTAATATTTACCTATGGCAATAAAGAAAAAATAAATGAATCATGAACTGGAGGTCTATAAGTGAACTAAAATATGGTAGAAACAGGCCAACATTTTCCAGGCATAATATTTATTGGGAGAGTATGGTGCATGTTGATCTATTCAGGGGCACTATAATTAATCATGTAACACTTAATCAATACTTGACGTTTTGCATGTCTTTAAGCAAAGTCTTAGATCACTGATGCTTTATTCAGTTGGCTTTTGATTTTTCAGATGCTGTTTAATACTGACCCCAAAGACAAACAATTCAGACTAAAGAGAAAAGGTGGGTCTTATTTTTCTCCATTAGTTTCTTTTCTATTCAGTTTGTTTGTTGTCAGAGATAATATATTTAATAGAGTCTAAAATGCCCTTTATAAACATAGTAAAGAATGTATAGATTTAAAAAAAAATTCCTATTTATTTGTGTTGGAAAGGGTTTCACAAGATGTTAGAGATGCTGAATGGGAGGTGTTTTTAGAAAAAAGGGAGCTTGTATTGCAACTTAAATTGAATGCTACTCATCACCCTGGCATTAATGATAAGGTATGGATTAATAGTATTTTGTGGTTAAGATCAGGGAGGTAATGAACATAATTTTAAGGTATTTTTATGAACTTGTTGGTATATTTTTTATATCTGTTTGTTATGTATTTTTATATAACTTTCTAGGTGACAGTTTCATGTAAAGTATTTTTGAGCCCTTTTATCATGTAAATACATTGCTCTTGTTAGTTTATAAGTACCATGTGTTTAATTTGTTTTTGGAATTAATTCTGATCTAATTAATTGAATTTTTGGATAGATAATAGGATTGGTTTAGATTATTCTTAAATAGGGTAGCATGCAATGGTTATTATTATTCTGATGAAGTTCTGTGGTAAATTAATGAAATGGCTTAATAATTTTATGATTATTGTGTAACTAAAGCTTCTTGCAATGACTTGGCAGCATTTTTATTTTATAAATGATAAAATAGCACACTAATGGATGGACTGTAGGTTAAAAATAGTATATGGATATTAACAACTGGCTAATATAAATTTAGAAATGGAAAAACATGAAAATGTAGACATTAATGAGGTAGAAACAGAAACTATGGTACATGGGAAAATTTTGTCCTGCATGTTTGCACTGTGGGTGGTTTCTGTGTGTGTGTGTGTGTGTGTGTGTGTGTGTGTGTGTGTGTGTGTGTGTGTGTGTGTCTACTGATTTGGTGATTCTTGATTTATTAGGAACCATTTTTTTAATAAAGAAGGAACAGTTGAGTGGTGCGGTATTGTATTCTGTTGATCTACTTATCACTGTTCCACTCAGCACAACACTGACTGAGACATATTGGTGAGAGAAGAGAAATTATATTTTTTACTGTCTGTAACCTAAGCTGCGATTTCTGCAATGTTATGGATTCAGCAGTAAACCAGTACTCCCCCCTTCCATATATTTTCACATATAAATGCACCCCTTTCACTTTAAGGATTTCTAAATTTGTCACATTTAATCTGATAGCCTTTATGGTGGTTATGTTGCACATAGGTAGGGTTCCATTTTGTCCATATCCTCCTGTAGGAGATAAGCGTACCTTCAAACATTTGTTGTAAGTATCTTCATTTGGCCTTGTTGGTATTGGTGTCTACAGTGGTCTGTCTTTGAATTATTTCCCCATGTTTACATTTTTGTGATTTATTTATTTTTTTTACTGTGCATTGAATTTTTGCTGTTGTTAGTGTAAAACATACTATTGTTCCTAGCCATGTTATTGTCATTAGCCTAGGTTATACTTTCTGTTAAAATTTTATTACACTTCACCTCTCACAGTGTCCTACACCTGCAATTTGTGCTGAACCTTTGCACTTCACCTTGCTGGGGTATCTGTTGTCTTAATTACCCACCAAGGACCAGTTAACCCCATTAGCTTTAATCATTCTTTAAAGTTAAATTTTACCTACCTTAAATTAACTCAATCATATTTGTTCAATGAAATGTTAAATAAATTTGCATTTAAATAAAGTTAAAGCTATCCATTTAAATAAAGATCTCCCTTGTTATCATTCCATAATCTTAGCAATAACAATATTCTAGATATACTGGACTTTACAGGTTTAAACCTCACCTAGTGTGTCATTGTGGTGGGAGTTATTGCTCACATTTAACTTTCTGTAGCTGTCTGCTTCATCCACCACTCAAGCTGACACTTATTAACCTGTTTTTACTCATTGCCCTGCCTTAACCTAAACTGATCCCTCTAGGGCTACTCACCTTCCTTTGCAGTATGGGCACACAGTCAGCTGTAGTGCCTTCTGTGGCTAGCCTGCTGCTATTTGACACTTAGAGAGACAGTATAACAGCTATCTCTTGAGTTACCGATAATTCTTTTCTCTTAGCTAACCCAGACATCATTTGTGAGAGATGCAAATATTCATTTATAGTGGAGGACAGTATGTTGCTATATAACAGCATTAGGGAATATAACATCTGCACTACATAGCACTCCATCACTATGTGCACATATGCTGAGATGGTAAAAAAATCATTACCTATGCATCCAGGACATCACACAAACAAAGCTCAACTACCTAGACACATGCTACACTTAACACCTGCATTCACTCCACTCATCTCCACAGCACTGCAAGCTTACACCCATAAAGCCTCAAAGCCTGCAGCCACATGGTAAAGTTAGCAGTGACTCTTGTTAGGCACACACATTTTAACCTCACCAGGCTGGACAGGGGAAGGATCATAGCTATCTCTCAGATTCCAGAATTCACAATGCTACTAGGTATCTTAGATATCTGCACCCTATGTGTGACTATAACCTGGTGGTTGCCCATGTGAATATGAATAATCTTAGGAGCTCTACTCAGGAAGGAGATGTGAAAAAACATGATGCATCATTCTATATATGTGTGTTGAGGCAGGTAAAACTCTAGTACTAAACAGTATTCTGACATCACACCATAATGCAAGAGCAAGCTAATTAGTTCTGACAATTAGTTAAGAAACTGGTGTCACTCTAAGGTAATGCATGAGAGGTGATATCTGACAGGCTATCTTGCTTTAACATGGATGTCTTGCACCTATCCACTCATGCCTTTAGCATACTAGCTAAAACCTTTGCAACCCCAATAGTGCCTTTTTCAGTCAAAATCCCAATTTGTGGGCATACCAATGTACTAATTCCAGTTCATTTTACACCATGTTGCTATTGTTTAACTCTAGCAGTTCAGCTAAAAGTGACTAAGCTTGATGCCTTCCTGACCATGAAGCACATCCACAGCTGCACAGTTACTAAAGCATGGTTTTAGCATAATTGATAGCACTCCCTGTATACATGGCTTTAACACCTACCCTTTATTCAGACCCATTGGGAAATAGCAGGGCATCTCTTCATTTATACATTACCACATTATTTTGCATCACATCCAATATGTTACTAGCCAAGAACTTCCCTAGGTCCTGGACACCCTAAATAAAACTAACCATCATATTCTTGCAAATTATTGGTTCCTTTCTATGCTTCTAGTTCACCAAGAACTACACTTAGGCCATTTAGAAAGGGTCTATATTATATAATCGAAAATACAGTTCAGCAAACAGCACTTACATCAAAAATGCTGTTCAGCAAACTATTCATAGTGAGATCATGGTACAGTGCTGATCAGAAAATGTGCCCATTCCTCACTGTAGTGCAATCTCAGAGTTGGTACATATAATTAGTGGGGACTGTGCCCCCCACAAGAGTGAATTCAATGAACAGCATTTTCGATGTAAGTGCAGTTCACTGAACTGAATTGTTGATTATATAATATAGACCCATTTAGAAAATATATGTATTAAATCCAATGCATTGATTTTAAGTGAATTCATCAAGTCATCCATCAACTTCCAATCCTATGCATTCATTAACAGATATGCACAGCATTTCATAAATTTTGTGAATACCAATTACTTAGACTACATTTCCACCTCCTTACTAGAGGAGCATTATCTTCTTGATATTTTTGTTGCTAATACTGGCATGCTTGCACCCCTCTGAGTACTTCTTCCTTCTTTGTAAAGTCCTAGCATACACACAGCACATTATGCCAAAAATGGAGTGCAGTTTTATTTGGTACGCAAGACTTGCCTAGTTTGTATCATATTAAGAGCATCCCCCTTAAAATCAACATTGTCATTAGAGTGTTGGGCACCTTCACTAACAATGAACTGGCTTTTGATTTTTGTGTTTCAATTACAGTCAGGATATCATTCTTCCTTGCACAATTCAATTCCAAATATTTTTCTTCCAGGCATAAAGAAATTATAACTTTCTCATTACTTCACTTATTTGACTTATTATCAAATAAATTCTCCTTCAGCATGTATTTGTCCAAACATATTACACAACAAGAAATGCCTCAAAGATTCAGTTAATGTATCTGGGTTAGTAATCAGCAAGGCAAATAAGTTTTAGGTAAGGGGGTCATATAACAGGTGTGGGTAGAATCTACTAATTTGTTGAGTATGAATTCCAAACTCTGGGAATATGATCTGGGCCTTGAAAATAGTGTCAGGAAAATTAAGAAGGATAGTACCAGAGAATCTTTCTTTATATCCTTTGAAAAAAGTTGCAGTAATAAAGTCAATTTTGCTTTTTAAAATAATGAATTACCATAATGTTGAGTTGCAAAATGGTGAGACAGAAACAACGAAAGTTAAAGTTTATATTCATGAATATCAAGATCATAATACATTTTCACTGCAATAGGAATGAGTTGGCCAATGTGGTGAACTTTGCCCTTTTTTCATTGTAGTGTGATCTTGGAGTTGGTATATTTAGTTGGGGTATGGGGGCAAACCACCCACTTGAATGGGTTTTATTTCCTTCAATTTGTTTTTTAAGTTTTGTTGGTCGATTGTTTACTTGCCAGGGGAACATTTACGACCATCTGGACATTTGTGAATATAAACTTTTGTTTCTGTCTCGCTGTTTTACAACTGGACATTATGGTAATTTGTTATTTTGACATTTTGACATAGATCCATACACACACACACACACACACACACACACACACACACATATATATATATATATATATATATATATGTAGTTACTTAGGGGAAGTGTTTATGTTAGTTGAGAGCATACCTCTCAATCTCTTACAGCAAGAAATCTGGACAAACCCACAAATAAAATGGGGCAAAATCTCAAAAATAGGGGCACTTTTTACATATTGCTCTTACAAACTTAGAAAGTTAATCCAAAAACGAAATGCAGACACAGGCAAGGCTCCAGATTTCAGATTTCATTTTTGGATTATTTGTATTTGTACTTGTTTGGGTACAGGCACCTGTTGGAAGCTGGTTGTTTTTTTGTTGTTATTTAAACTTAGAAAGTTAATAGAATAACAGGTTTTTCATTAGCATGGATTTTCTGAAGAGTATGAAGTCTGAAATTCAAATGTCTGCCATTGTTTTCTAACTTCAGTCTTTAATGCTTTGTCACTAATTTGCCAGAAAACCACAATTTTATGAAACACATACCAAAAATATGAGGCAAAAATCTGGACATTCTGGAAAAATCTGCACAGATGAGAGATATGCTAGAGAATATTGAAAAGGACTTGATGGCAAAGTGATTTTGGCAGTATGGGGGTACTGTGTGGAAGAGAGGTATGAAGATTCTGAATGATATGACCAGTTTTAAATGGATCTTCCTTCTGGTCTGATTTAAAAGAAATGCAGACTAGTATCATACAAAAGAAGTACATAAGTTAGTTACAGAAGTTTAAGGAGAATCATGACTATAAAATAAAAAAAAATCAAGAAAAAATATGATGGAGTTCTTCAAGAAAATATAAAGTGGAAGATATGGTATAGAAGTACGATAAGTTTCAAGGAGAACATTTTAGAGATTCTAGAGCAAATTTACAGCAACTTCAAAAAGCTTTTAAAAATCTACCACCTTAATTCAGGTAAGAAATACAGTCTGTGAAACTCACAATGGAGACTTAAATACCAACAATTGCTTGTAAGTAATAGATGAATTATAACAATTCTAGGGGAAAGGTTTAAGCATTCCAGTGGAAAGGCACTGCTTACTGTTGGAATGAAAGTAGCAAGAGGAAAGAATTAGGAATGGTTTCCAGATTGTTACATAACGCAGGATCTGGACATTACTTTAAAATATAGCAGAAGTAAAAGAATTGATTTGGGATATAACATACATTGTTAGTTAGGGTCTATATTATAAAAAAGAAGTTGCAGGAATGAAATATGGTGGTAGCTATTTTATTGAGAACTTGTAGAGGTACATGTGGTACAATATTATGCATGTAATAAATACATGGCTAGTTGGAAAGTCCGATACTACAAACATGGTAAGGGGAAACAGATGGATAGAGGTTAATATACATACATAACAACATATAGGTGTGTGTTTTGTGTGTGTGTGTGTGTGTGTGTGTGTGTGTGTGTACGTACACACACACACACACATACACATACAATGTATGTGTGAATATATATATATATATATATATATATATATATATATATATATTATATATATTTGTAATACAAATGCACACACTTGCATATAAGAGCACACACACACACACACACACACACACACACACACACCACGTATGTGTATACCTCTAGTCTTTCAAGGATTAATTATTTAAAATAAGAAGATTGATAGGACAACTTGATTAGGGTATTAAAATTTATCTTAAGGTAGCTGCATTAGTTAGGGAGAACAATGAGTGTAGTCCCTGTTTGAGAGGCATTGAGGGCATTGGTTTCCCTTAAAAAAAATCTTCAGTGGTTGCTAACCTGATCTACCAGTACTGACAAAACGGATTTTGCTTAGAGTTTGTCTGTCGGTTTCAGTAATTTCAGTGTCCTTTTTTTTCATCTTCTTCTTCCCTAGTCCTTATTGACTGTATGCAATGGATTGTGTTAAGAATTTGCTTACCAGCTCACCCCTTTCCTTTTCTAACTTTACTTGCAAGACAGCCATTAGAGGCTTGCTTCCCTTTCTGCTGCACCTCTGTTCCCTCTTCCTCCTTTTGTCATCATCTATTATGCAACATCTGCTGCATGCATTGCAGGCCAAATGTTGCTGCATTAGCACTGTGCTTTGAATATTGTGATATGTGTCTCACACAGTGTGAGCAACATGTGTGTGATACCATGCAGTGGTCTTAAAACTACCCAGTCTAGAAATCTTTTGTTATTCTGGTTATTATGCTTACCATTGAGTGCATGCTACACTATTAGCCTTGTATCGTGTACCCTATTTTTGTAATGTGGTATGCTGAAATGTGCTATCACTTAAGGATGGACATGACATTATTATCTCACAGGCTTACACTTGCATTCTTGGGCACTGTGTATCTACATGGTCAGCTGTCTTTTGGTCATGTTGCTAGTTTCTTTGACAAGCTGCAACTTGTGATAGAGTGCTGAGAAGCAAGAGGGAGAAAATGTGGTAAATGTTTTAACTACTTGGATTCCAAAAACTTTACATCTCCCCAAAGCCCTATCATTTGATATAGAGAGGGCACACAGATCCCTATCCACAACAATTTCAAACAAGAGAACTTCAAATCCAAGATCCATAATAATGAAATTCATTTCCAGTCAGGACAAAGACTTAGTTCTAAAAACTGTCTGGTCTACATCACCAATCAAAATAGGTGACAACCTTATCAGAAGCCTTTTCTTCTTTACTTGTCTTGAAAAGGAAAGCATAATGCATATATTACCTTGCTGAAAAGTCTAAAGAAATCTGGAATAAAAACGCATCTAATTTATACAGCAAAATTAAGACTTTTTTGCCAGAAGGAAGAAAAACATTTGAAACCCTGAAAGATGCTGTTTCTTTTGTACAGAAAAAACAACTTACTTATCCTACTGAAGAAATGGAGTGGACCTCATCTATGAAAAGACAAGCTGCAAGAAATGAATGGACAATAAAAGACAAAAATAAAAACTCTAGGACAAATGAAAATACTACATAATGTTGTACAATAATGCATGATTTTATAACAACTTGTTTTTTGAAGCATTTCTGAAAGGATTTCATCAAAAGGTAAAACTTTTCATATTTTCATTTTTTTCATATTAAAATATAGTTTCAGTAAGCAATAACTTTGTGCTTATTGAAATACATCTAATTGTCCACTAGATGGGGAAAAGTATAAGTAATAGTTTAATTAAAAGTTAGTATAATCTGAAATATACAGTCTAAGTTTCATCAACTGATTGACGTTTTATAGTTCATTTTATTTAAATATCAATATGAAAACATACAAATAATGATAATTAGTCTGGGTTTGCTATAGAGTCAACGTTTTATTTAAAACAATGTCCTAAAAGAAATAAAATGTGCAGATGTTCTGTCATGGATATCTGTTAAATTTAAACATTTAAATAATCAACAACAGTCTTATTAAATGTTGGTGAGATGCTTAAATGACATGTACTTAATGAATTTTACTTTAAATGGGGCTTATTTGAACTATTTTCTTTATTTCTTCACTAAAACTGTTAAAGTGTCTTTTTTACATAGATCATGGCTACCTCAGCAGGATCAGGAGCCTTATTAACTTTTATCATCTTTCTTTTACCCCATTTTCTGACCTGAAAGACTAAAAGTGTATTCTTAATGGCACAAGCTTATTTGAGTTTCCACAGCAGCCTGGTTTCATTTTGAACAGCTCTTGAGAAAGGAAGAGCTACATGACCTCTAACCCCTCCAGAAACAGGAAATTAAGGGAACTTTTGAATGGAACATTAAAATGGGCATTACTGGAAGGTTTTGAAGGCATCTTTACATTACTCATCAAGTTTAGAAATTATTTTGTAAGTTAAAACATGCTTTTTAATTTTATACTCAATATTACTACTTCAGTAAAATAAAAGAAACTTCTGCTTTAAGGAAACATGTGACAGGAACTGGAAGACAGGGGGAAAAACATGATACAGAAGGGAAAAGATCTCTGAAGGTGGGTAACTCAAAAGCAACTATTATAAACCATATAATGCTGTTCTAAAGGGATTTTGTGAAAGCATCATTTATAAGGTCAACATACATTTTAAGTTACTGAAAGTTTTATTTATTTTTAAATACATAGTGCTTCCCCACTCTCATTTTAAACAGCAAATTCACTGAATTTTAAAAGAGCTATAAAAATAAACTTCTGTATGATTTCTTTTTATAAGATATTAAATAAAGTATAAGCTATTACACCATTGTTTCAATGAAAATAACATAAACTTAATAGGTTTTGTTTTTTAAGAAAAGAGTGAACAACATTTCAACTTTGTAACAAACACCTCAGAAGCCTATCATGATGACCACTAGATGTGGGTGTGTATGTTTATGCTTGCATACTCACATTTGATTGTAACTATATGGTGAGGCTTAGATACATATATGTATGAGGTCAAATAGCTCTGTGGAGAGAGATGTACAATTCTGTACAATGATGTGGAGCTCAAGGGAGAGTGCACACATAAACCTAAAATCCCTTAGTAGTATAGTCTGCATAAAAGTAAATAATGTTTTAACCTATTGACAATACACACATGCAATATGGCTGCCTATAATTGAGTAAATTTAAGCACAGGTAATTAAGTTTATCTCACCAAAAGTTTAATTCTGGTATACCCGGCTAACATGGTCAGTAATAAAGATAACACTTATTTCAGATACTTTGTATTGGGATGACATTGACATGAGAAGCAAGTTTTTATACACAATATACAGGGTTGCTTAAGTAAAAGGTTATCCCATATACCCTAAATAACAGGTCAGCCATAAATTATAATAGTCAATGTAGTATATTATGTATATAGTTATTAGTTATTGTATAGATAGGATATTTAAAAGTTCTAGCATTAGGGGAATCATGTTTTAAGAAAGTAATGAATAACACATTAGAAAGTAAGAATATGAACACACGTACAAGGAAATAAGACAACTGTTATAAGTAAAGTGGCTTCCTATCTCAAATGTGATTTTATAGGATTAAGTTAATTGTTTAGCTCTCTCTTATGTTGTTAGACGCACAACTTATATAGTCAGAGTGTATTATATTTGATTCATGTTGTTTTATTATATCTACATAAGTAGTAGCAAAGATTTATGATTAAGTAGAGCTATGGGGTTGTTAGAGTTTGGTTTGTATGAAATTTCAATCAAACCAGGAATTTTGTATTCCATGTTTGAGGATTAAAATGTTTTTAAGTTAGATTTTTAATACTAGTTTTAGAATGCTTGTCTGTAACAAGTTGCACATATGTTAAATCTGTATTCTTTATTCTAAACCATTGTTCATCAGTTTTAAGCCATTTGTTCTTAAAGATGCCAAGATATAGATATCTTTCACTAAATGTTAATGGGTTGAATAACCCTTTAAAAAGAAACTGTTTAAATAAGTATTTGATGTTTCATAAAGCAGATATTGTCATCTTGCAAGAAACACATCTCTTGACTGAAGATTTTGGCAGGTTGCAAATAAAGGACTATTTAATTCTAGTACGTTCTCATTTTGGTTTCAAAAGAAAAGGTACTCTTATCCTTTGGAAGAAAACATTAGGTTTACCTAAAATAGTTGATATTTATTCTCATAAGAATGGTATGCTGAGATTGGTGTTAATAGAAATAGATAAAAAGCATTATACTCTCATAAATACTTATTGGATTCCTGGAATAGGATCTATAACACCTAAGAAGTAACTAGACATTATGACATTACATTCAAAAGGAAATGTGGTGAAGGGGCATGGCTTGAATGGCAAGCTGAAAGCAACAGTTTTTGAGCTCTGTAGTCTTCATTTTTTTCCTGACAGGATTTTTTAATTTAATTTCAACAAAAAAGACCTGAAACTAATACAGTCAGATTCTGGAAGTCATAAGCTACCAGCTGGTATAATTTTTAAGCTAAACTTTTCATATTTTCCTGTCAAACTTTCCAATTGAAGGGACATTGAAAATACATTCACAAAGAAAAATGAGTGGCTCCATGTTTTCTCAGCAAGAAACTCAGATGAAGAAAGAAATACAGGCAATCCTTACAACAGTTCAAGACTTGGTGGGTAAAGTTGACAAATTAAACTTAAAAGTGGACAACATAAAGGAAGATACCACCAAGCAAATAACCTTATTAAATTAAGTCTTTAAACAACAAACTGCCTAGATTGCTGCTTTAGAAGATTCTGTAACAGATACAGACTGCAGGTTAACAGAAAGAGATAAAAAATAGACTTTCTTCTTCAAGAAAACACCAGACTCATTGAAAAAATAGATGACATCGAGAAAGAAAAGAACAAGAAGAAACAACATAAGAATCTATGGCATCCCAGAGCAGATGGAGGAGAGAATATGATTAATTGCCTGACTTCTTGGATTCCTAAAATCCTAAACTTACCTGAAGCACTATCCTTCAGGATGGAAAGGGCACACAGGTCTTTAACTACAATGTCTGTATCCAGTAAAACAACCATCCAAGATCTATTATTGCAAAATTTATCTCCACTCAAGATAAAGTCCTTGTTGCCTGGTCCCTTGGTCCATTAAAAATTGGTGACCAAACTATCAGGTTTGACAACAACTTTTCACCCCTTGTAATGTCCAAAAGAAGAGCATGTGTCCCTTTAATAAAATCACAAAAAAAGAAGGAATCAAAGCACAATGCATATTCCCAACAAGAATAAGACTATTCCTGCCAGAAGGAAAGAACACATTTGACTCTCTTGAAGAAGAATCCACGTTTGTCCAAAAAAGAACCTTTTAAGTCAACCTGAACCCATGGATTCTTCAATGACCTTAGAAAGACAAGCGACAAAAAATGAGTCGACTATTAAAGAAAAAAAGAAACCAGAGACAAATGATTATACATAATTTCACATTTCATGCAAGGCCTTGTTTTCTCTCTTTTAAATAATGTGGAACCATACACAGAAGGTAATGTAACTTCTTTTTATTTATCTCCTATTATCTTTTCCATAACTTTGTTAAACTTTATAAATAATATATAGTACTCAAAATTCAAGTAAATCAAAATCCCTTCCAACTGCAAACTATTATTTTATACTTTTATCTCTTTACATACATGGCATAGCACTAGTGAAATGGCATAAAATCACTCACTCATTGCATATATCTATATATATTTCCTTTATACCCTATACTTATTTTTTCATGTATATGCATTCCCTTTCTGATTTAATCATAGTGTCATAGTATTTAATCACTGCAGGAAAGAGAAATGCTTACTGTGTTGCTTTTAAGTATTTAAAAAGAAAGTGGTGACATTTTATTATTATACATACATTTACTACTTAACTGAACTTCTGCAATGTGCTTCATTTAAATAATATATCTTATAGATGTGTATGGTTGGCAGTTTTGAGCTTTTATTTTAAATATTCACCATTTTATAAGTTATTGCTTCAAATTTTGCTTTTTTCATCGCTAGTGGCCGATATTAACATCTGTGAGTGTTTTTATGCTTAAAAGCTTCACTTTACTAGACAATTCCTGCCTACTTACTTTTTGATAGATTTTGACAACTTTTGTGACAAGCTCAAGCTTCTAAAGACTTCAGTTAGCTCCCAGACTCATAAGGAACAATCTGTGATGTCTTTCAGGAAGTAGGCATGACCTTTGAACCTGTTTATCTTCACTGAACTTTTAACAGCCAATCAGATTCAAGAATGATCATTTTGAACTGTGTTTTCATTCATTTAGCAATTATTTTTATCTAAAAAGTTTTATAAGCACATGTTTTACTGTAAATAGTGATTTATTTAATCTGAACTACATTTATATTTAAATAAGAATTACAACTATGTTTCTCAGTGACAGTTTTAAATGCATTTTTTCTCTTCTTTTCTCTCTGCTTTAATGACATTTTAGCTCTGCATTTACTCACAGGAACAAATAATTATTAGGATTAATCAGTTTATCTTATTTAGTCTGTTTAGATAAAATTTCAAGATATTATCTACAGCTTCATGTTCTTAGTTCATGCATACATAGTATATTACATTGAATTTCTCCTTGTATGTGTTTTAATGTTCATGCAGTTTCCCTTATGTGTGCTATTAACATGCAGTAGCTAAAATTTCCACTAGATGTCATGACAGTGTTAGTCTGTGGCTTCTATGAGATATATAGTAAGGCTGGATTTTGTTTATCCATGCAGAAGGCTGCTAAAATGTACAGTTTTATTGCTTTCAAATTTAGAGTTTTTAAATTGTCCATAACAGTTTTAGAAATTGTATTTGTCATAATGAATCAAGGAAAGCACTTTTCAATTTTAGTTATAATAGCAGTCTCCATCAAATGATAACATTTAACATCATGTCTATTAATATCAATGGGTTGAACAACACCATGAAAAAGATAGTGTCAACAAATATTGAATGCACATAAAGCAGATTTTGCATTCATTCAGGAATCTCACTTAGTAACATTTAGACACCATAACATTAAAGTCTAAAGGAGAGTTACTATTAGCCGGTGATTTTAATTGTATCCTGTCCTCCACTGATACTACAAGTTCTAAGCCCTTCAAGATGTCCCCTGTTGGTAAACATTTGAACAACTATATAAAAGACAGAAAGCTAATTGACATTGATGGTACAAAAACATTGTCCTCCCTGAAATATTCTCACTACTCTTACAAATTTGACATACAGATCAGCATAGACAAAGTCTTTGTAACCACTTCTTTATTGCCCAAAATTGATAAAGTAGTGCTGACATCATGTCCTATATCTGACCATAATGCTATCACCTTCAATGTACCACTTAATACTGACCTGTTGGAGTTCTGCCACAGACTACCTGCTTATCTAGTAACAGTACACGGATTTAAAGAATGGTTTCTAGATGAAATAAAGCTTTACCTAGACATGACTAATAATGGGGAGGTTTCAGATATTATCCTATGGGACACTTTAAAGGTAGTCTTACATGGTAAAGTCAAAAGTTGGTATATAAATAAAAGGAAAGAGTGGGATAAAAAACTGGTAGACCTACAAAAAGAAATTGATGAACTAAAACTAAAACTTACAGCAAATGACAAATCTGTATTAGCTGACATATGTAAACTAAACAAGGAACATCAGGATATCATGCAGCATAAAATATCAATAAATCTGGAAAAAATCAGATTACAGTCTTACTCAATTAACCCCAACAGTATGGATAGGATTGCAATTAGATCTAAACATTTAAATGAAAAAAGTCATATAAGACAAATAATATATACTAGAAACAATAAGACTATCCTACAGAGCTAAAAATATCTTATTATGCTTTAAAAGCCATTACAATAATATTAATAATAAAAACTCATCTACAGGGATAATAAAAGTATAGATAACTTTCTTGCTAATAATATTCAAAAGAAGTTATCCAACCACAATATTAATAACATAAATAAACCCTTTTCCTTTAAAGAATTAAAGGAAAAAATCTTAAGACAAAAAAGGCACCAGGGCTGGGTGGTTTAATTCTGGAATTTTACAAGCTTCTACCTGATAACATCTTGAAAATCTTATTCAATGCATTCCAAGAAGTTAAACTACAGCAAACATCCCTCCCTCATGGAAATATTCTATCATCTCTCCCATCTTAAAACCAAATAAAGAGCCCAACCTTTGCACCTCATACAAGCCAATTTCTTTGCTTAACATTGATTACGTCTATTTTAGCAGACAGATTAAACAATATTCTTCCAATATTAATTCATGAAGTCCAAAACAGGTTTATCCAAAACAGGAAAGTACAAGAAAATGTGATTAGATTACTTTCCTTAATAGACTTAACAAACAAGAAAAAAAAATAAGCTTTCTATTTTAAGCCTTGATATAGATTAAGCTTTCGACTCCCTACATTGGCCATATCTGTTTAAAGCTCTGCAAAAATGCAATTGCTTTCCAAACTTTATAGGATTAATTAAAAAACTATATGAAAAGTTCATAGCCTATGTAAATATCAGATCTTATCTATCTAGGCCATTCGAAATATTAAGAGGTACTAAACAGGGATGCCTCCTCTCTCCATAACTCTTTGCCTTAGCAATCAACCCTCTTGCAAATTGTGTTAGAAATAATGACCACATTAAAGGATATAAAGTGTCAGACAAATTATCTCCAAGATACAACTGTTTACTGATGACTTGTTAATAACTTTTAATGATATTGAAAAATCAATAGCTCACCTATTACATAATCTAGACTTCTTTGCAAACATCTCTGGTCTAAAATTTAATTACAATAAAACTCAAGCACTCCTAGTGAATAAAAATGTTACTATGAAGCTTATATCAAAATGGAACATAAACTGGGAGGGCACACATATTAAATATCTAGGTATCATTATTGAATCTAATTATGAAAAATCACTCACATCTAATTAACAATTTATAAACTCAATTAGAAGTTTAATTGACAGTTGGAACAGACTCTTCTTCACATTTGAAGACATACTAGCCCCTGGATTCAACAAGCTCTGCACGGCATGCAGGAATAGTGCCAGTGCTCCTGGAGGCAATATGGCCACTATGCGATCCAGGAATAAGCTCCAGGGACATGCACAAGCGCTCCTGCACTATTTCTGCATGGACACAGCTCCTGTATGCAAATTACCCCATTTGCAGGTGAAAACCATGCAAATGAGGTGAATTTGTGATCCAGGAAGCTGTCAGCCGGCCGTTCAGGACTAGTGTAGTCTGCAGAAATGTACTCGGTTAGTAACCAAGTACATTTCTGCAAACTACAAAATGGAGCCATGACAGCTCCAAATAAAGGGAGTATAGGATGTGTAAAGCATGCCAGTGGCCAAATATATGACCATTGGCATGGAAAACAGTTTGCAAAAAAAAAAAAACTTTACATTTTTTTAGCCGATTTTGGTTGTTTAAGCGTTGGGCAGCGGCACGCAAATGGGATCTGGCCAAAAATAAAAAAAAACTGAAATAAGCATTTTAACCAAAATCAGTATTTTGCCATTATACTCAATGGCAGGCAGAAGACAACATGGCCAGTGAATAGTGTTTGCTAAGGGGGAAGGCTCAGTGTGGGACCTGTAACTATGCATTAGTAGGCAATCCTATGCAAATGAGGGGAATGATACTGAATCCCAGATTTCCCCTCAATGCTAGCCAGCACCCAACTGTGTAAGTGCAGGAATAGCATGGTTCAAGCCTAAGCATTAGCTGACATCATAGGGGGGGTGTGCCAGTCATTCTGTAAGCTTATTGGATCCCTATGGCTCGGGTTTCCCCTTAGCTTAGCAGAGTTAAGCAAGGGGGTGTACCTGAGGCTGCCTAGCACTTTTTACATTGCCTAAATGGTGTTCGTGCCATGCAGGAAAAAAAAATAAGTAAACCAGAAAATAGCAGCTCTGTGCACATTAGAGCACTGTGTTTGTGCGGCGTGCCACTGGGCTTAAACATGAAGTGAAAACAGCAGTAGGAAGGTAATCAAGGAGAACTAGTAACTGGCAGGTGAAATGTATCAGAATCAGCCAATTACACAGGCTGCCAAGCCCAGCCTAGCACACTACTATAAATTATGCAACACCTTTCCCTCTGGTTTTTCCTACATACTCTACACCACCGGTGCACACAAGTGGGGAAATTTTAACAAACAAAAGTAACAAAATGATAGGGCTGCGGCAGTTATCATACATCAACATGTGGAAGAGATTGAGAGTGGTGAAGATGAGAATGCTGTCGACTAACCCACAGTGAGGAGACGGAGAAGAGTGTACAGACCCAGGGTAACCTACCAGGGGCTACATGAGCTGGAGATAGTGGAGCGCCATAGGGTGGACAGGGACCTCCTACAGAAAATTGTTGAGCTGTGCCAGCCATGCCTGACACACAGAACTAACAGAGGGGAACCCATCCCAGTGAATAAAGTAAAAACCAAAGAACTACTGAGAAACACAAAACTTGCAAGTGTAGTGATAGGACAAAGCTCATAAAAAGCGAAGCTGCAACCACTAAAAACAAAATAATTTATTGAGGTAAGCACTTTCAGTGGTGAAAGTATCCCACCTTCATCAGATCAAGAGAAAAGACAAATTGTACACTTTATATAGTCATAAAGGTCAATTGATTAATGAACTAATCAATAACAAGATAATTAAATAATTAATTACAATTACAAATTGTATATATATATATCCTTATATGAATACAATAATAAAACACTATAAAAAATTATACAATAAATAAAATGTCTCACATATATTAAATCAGTAATAATAAGTAGATAAATATATATTGCACAATGAATGCTGCTAGAATACCTAAAATATAACTTTAATGAATGCTAAACGTCAACTCACGAGTTACTTATACCCTAAAATGGCACAAGAAAAGTTCATCCGAATAATAAGATGCAAAAATAAAACTAAGAACACCATATATGTATATATGATGAACAAAAGTATTACTATATTCATTAAGTATATATATATATATATATATATATATATATATATATATATATATATATATATGTATAGTACCTACTAGCTTTACCAAGCTGTATTAAAACATACGTATAAAAGTATAACAGCTATAAGAAAAGCATATATATATATATATATATATATATATATATATATATATATATATATATAGCTGTTCAAACATCTTGAAAAAGCCTGGTAGGAACCAGGCGAAAGCGCTTGACTGATTTTTTACCTTTTTATATTTCTTAAGGAATAAAAGTTGTTGAATATCTCTCAGCTATTTTGCTCGTGATTTTCTTCAGTTGGACAAATTTTGGATCCTTCGAACCAAGTCCTGTCACCCGTGGTGTTTTTTAAAGCTAGTAGGTACTATATATATATATATATACTTAATGAATATAGTGATACTTTTGTTCATCATATATACATATATGGTGTTCTTAGTTTTATTTTTGTATCTTATTATTCGTATGAACTTTTCTTGTGCCATTTTAGGGTATAAGTAACTCGTGAGTTGATGTTTAGCATTCATTAAAGTTATATTTTAGGTATTCTAGCAGCATTCATTGTGCAATATATAGTTATCTACTTATTATTACTGATTTAATATATGTGAGACATTTTACTTATTGTATAATTTTTTATAGTGTTTTATTATTGTATTCATATAAGGATATATATATATACAATTTTTAATTGTAATTATTTAATTATCTTGTTATTGATTAGTTCATTAATCAATTGACCTTTATGACTATATAAAGTGTACAATTTGTCTTTTCTCTTGGTCTGATGAAGGTGGGATACTTTCACCACCGAAAGCGCTTACCTCAATAAATTATTTTGTTTTTAGTGGTTGCAGCGTCAATTTTTATGAGCTTTGTCCTATCACTACACTTGCGAGTTTTGTGTCATCCCAGTGGATACCAAGGTATGTGTAGGCCTAAGAATACTAGCCACAGGTACCTTCCATAGGCCAACTGGGGATATCATGGGGATCTCACAGGCATCAGCATCCAGGGTACTCCACCAGTTCCTGGATGTCATGTCAACACATGCCAGTGAGCACGTATATTTCCCCAACACCTGTGAGGCGTTGGCCAGCAATATGTGTCTCTTCCACCAAATAGCATAATACCTTGAGGTAGTGGGTGCCATAGACTGCATGCACATATGCATCAAAGCACCATCCGATGAAGCAGGTTAGGGTCTACATCAACCGCAAGGGCTTCCCCTCCATCAACTGCTAGGTCATGTGTGATGCCCAGGGCATTATAATGAATGTATGTGCTGGCTGCCCTGGAAGCTATCACAACTCCCACATCTGGCATCTGACAAAGCTTTACCAGAGATTTGCCAATAGGGACATCCCTTATGGTCATCAAGTGGGGGATGCTGGTTACACCCATCAAAAATGCAGACACACGCGAACAAGAACTTCATAATGAGGCACACGTACAGACCAGAATCATAATAGAGTGTGTTTTTGGGATGCTAAAGTCATGGTTTTGGTGCCTGGACACATCTGGTGGAGCCTTGCAGTACTCACCAGCTACATGTACCCAAATTGTCATCATATGTGCCATGCTACACAATATGATCCTGTGGAAACAGCTGCAGCAGGAACAGCATGGGGCAGGGCCACACAGCCCCCACCATTGCCAAGGCCTGCACAGGCACAGAGTGACTCAGAGGAGGAACAACCTGAGCCTGCCCCATTAGGCAGAAGGAGGCGTGCCCATTATGCTCTGGCCTTGGCAAAGAGGCAACGCATAGCACATACACTGACACAGTAGGGACCCAGGGAATGAGACCTCTCTATGACCTGCACATACAGTAAAAGGGATGGCAAACATGACACTACCTGTGCTTAACCATGTATAGGGAGTATACTATGTGCATCTGACATAGTCATCCCTCCAGCACCATCCTCAATAGTGGCACAGCCACAAGGTAAGTCACTTTTCCTACCAATTGCTGAATGGAGTAGTATGTGTTGTTACTTGTATCTATGGTATCGATGTGAGCATTCAAGGGAATCGGGTGGCTGAATGGGATGCCAGCAGATAGTAGACACCTATAGTCACCACAGTAGCCAGTACTAGACAAGGTGATAAAACTGACTGCAGGAAATGTGCTGGGCTACATGTGTGTCCATATGATACACACATGCCAGTCAGGGAGGCTCACATACCCAACAACAGTCTCAGCCAGCAGGACAGCTGTAGACAAACACAAACAAATGCTGTGCTAAGGCCTCTGATTGATGGCTATGGGTAACCTCCCCCCAGGCCTACACAGACAGACTACAACAGGTCAGGCAGTGGGATGTTAGTTCTGAAGGGTAAGAAGTCAGAAACTGAAATGTAGGTCAATCAAACCTAAGACCTGTAGTACACTGATATGCCTCTAGTTAGCATGATAGGTTAGAATACAGAATGAAATGGAGTACCAGACACACCAGTACAGTCATAGCAAATGTGCACAAGTGTCAGTTGTGCCCCCCAATCCTATGTAGAAATGTAGTAACAGTTCAGTGTTCCCCCCAATCTTATGTAGAAATGTAGTAACAGTCAGGTGTGTCCCCCTCAATCATATGTAGAAATGTAGTAACAATCAGGTGTGCCCCCCCATTCCTATGTAGACACATTGTAACAGTCAGGTGTGCCCCCCATCCTATGTTGAAATGTAGTAGCAGTCAGGTGTGCCCCCCAATCCTATGTAGACACATAGTAACAGTCAGGTGTGCCTCCCAATCCTATGTAGAAATGTAGTAACAGTAAGGTGTGCCCCCCTAATCCTATGTGGAAATGTAGAAACAGTCAGGTGTGGCCCCCAATCCCATGTAGACACATAATAACAGTCAGGTGTGCCCCCCAATCCTATGTAGAAATGTAGTAACACACAGGTTTGCCCCCCAATCCTATGTAGAAGTGTAGTAACATGTATCTGTAGGTATAATAACAGTGGAGCACAGATTACCTGAGCTGGCCAAGGTAGCAGGTTAGATTGTAGCATGTGTACAATATGCATGTCTGCATGTGTTAGGTTGGTGTGTGTTGTATATTGTGTGAGAATGGTCAGTACGTATGCATGGTGAGGTTTGTCCTGTATAACACATTCCAGCAGTAAGCCATAGTAAATGTTTGGAAGTAATATGTGTCACCATCCGAAAGATGGACATGGCATGAATGTCGGCCCATATATACAAGCAGTACACAGGGGGAAGTACCCCAGACGGACAGTGTATAATATGTAACTGTTATATGGACACAACCTTGGAATTGTACATACAGGTTCACAGAATATTATCTGGGCTTGTAGTAGGGAAAACTGATGTCATCTGGCCAAACACTGGCAGACCACAAAGGTCATAGGAATGATGTATTGAGAAACAGCTGATGTCCTTGCACAAGCCAGCATAAGTGGAATGCCCCATGCATATCTGTAAGTCAGCTGCAAGTAGTGTCCATAGCACACATGCACCCAGCTCACCCCTCCACCACCCACAGGTACCTCTCCGGTCTTATCCTTGCTGTTGGGAATGAGTACAATATGACCCCCACCTGTGTATGGCAATAGTGAAAGAATGCAGCATGCAGAAGGTGTCCCATGCAGGTGTGTCCCTAGCAGTAAGCAGCACCCAGCCAGCATCCACACAACTGGATCAATGCTGACAGAAAGTATTGGCATGAACACCTTGCACACCTACCCTGTCACCCCAGGGAAATATAGTGTATTGCAGTTTGGGACTGTAAGACTGACAGAATGCAACAACCTGCTACAGCTGGCCTGAATCACTACCAAATGGCCTACAGTCCTCTGCCAAAGGCCTGTGTCCCACCCGTACTGCCAATGTATGTTATTTCATGGACTCCAAAATAACAACATAACACTGTCCACAGAACCCAAATGCAAGGCCATGTGGACAAATCACAGTAACATGTCCACCATGTCCTACTGCATGAACTGTGGACCAACACCAAATTACTGCTGTGATGAGGTGATAACTATAGGGAAAATATCAGATAATGTTTGCATAATGTATGGAAGAGGATAGAATAGTAGGGGGGGGGGTGGGAGCATGGGTGGCATGGAGCATGTGAAGTCCGAAACTCAGCCATGTGCACATACTATCCATGGCTGGAAACACAAGAATGTGTGGCTACAAACCTGGTCATAAACCACAATGACCCCTGCCTCTGGGTAACCTGTGTGAATCTGTACAGCTGTGAGGTATGGCCACAGCAGGATATGGTCATACTGTCACGTCAATGGATGTAGAAGCATGGGATCCTCTGCCACCACTGTATCAAGGTGCTGAACCATTTACACAGACCCAGCAGCAAGTGTCTGCAGCTTCCCCTCCAGAATAGCATGAATGTGCAAGAATACGTAGGCTGCTGACCACAAAAACTAGACACAACAGTATTCACCCTGTGTTCCTCAGGACATCACTGCAAGCAAATATGTCTACCTGACAGTACTTGATGACATAAAACATCACAGTGTATAACAGTACATATGTCTGAATATCTCTGCTAACACCAGGACCATGTAGCAGAAGCAGCACAGACACAATTACCTACAGTAACCCACTATCCTTTGCCCATTTTGACCCCATATTGTCAAATGATCTACAGATATCCCGCAGAAACAGTTTGCTAGCTGTAGGTGTAAAACACAAAAGTCCGCACTGGAGTACAATCTACCTGGAATGGATTCACACATTCAATACAGAAGGTCATACTGGGCATGCTCCCACACTTAGTGAAATGAAGGCCATGTCAGACACCAAAATACTAAAAGGTCATACTGGGCATGCTCACACACTTAAAGAAATTAAGCCCATGTCTGGCAACAACAGTGGACCAAACATATCTGACAGTCCCAGATGTTAGTGCATACACTCCTCAATATACACCAGTCATGCTTTGTACACACATTGGATAGGAATACACACATATATCCAAGGACAACACACTATAATAGGCCAAAAGTAAACATACATAGATGTGTGGAAGAGAGTGACAGTGACAAACAGCCATCCATCATGAAGCCTGTCCCACCCAGCACACATTCAATTGGCTAAGTAAGACCACATGATGTGCAAATGTCAATCACCACAGACATTTGCCTCTGGAATCCCTCAGCATTATAGTGTCTGTGGTGCTAGTGCTAACTGTGCAACATGACTGTACAAGTCAGTAGTCATCTAGCAGTTGTATACACATACCTGTAGAATATAAACTTGTGTGTGCCTGAGTGTGGTGTGTCTGCCTCTAGATGAATGGGTTATGGCCCATGCACACACACTGCACTCCCCATTGCCCTACTATGGCAAGCCTGCTGATATCATCACCTTGAAATACACCTTTGGGGAAAGTGTAGCCCAGTAATCTCTGTGGTACATCCTATAACTGTGTAATGCTGTAGTGTGAAGTACAAGTTAGGTAGGAGTTCTAATATCAGGTGTAGTAACTGTGTGTGTTTGTCTGTGTGGGAATCAATACTTTTTAGGCCAGTCACACTAACTACAATTTCAAATGCCCTACTTTGGCATGCCTGCTGATGGCATTCACTTTGGAATACACCTTTGGGGAAGGAATAATCCAGTAATCTCCATGGCATGTGCTATATTTGCATAATTCTGTAGTGTGATAAACTAGTTAGGTAGGTGTTCTATTCCCAGACATGGCAGGTGTGTGTTTGTTTGTCTGTGAAGGGAGAAATGCTTTTGAGGCCATTCACAGTCACTACAACCTCCAGTGCCTTTCTTTGGCAAGCCTGCTGATGTCATTAACTTTGAAATACACATTTGGGGAAAGAGTAACCCAGTAATCCCCATGGTGCATCCTATAACTGTGCAATGCTGTAGTGTGATAAACTAGTTAGGTAGACATTCTATTCCCTGACATGGCAAGTGTGGATTTGTGTGAGTTTGTGTAGGGAGCAAAGCTTTTGAGGCCATTCACATTCACTACAACCTCCAGTTCTCTTCTTTGGAAAGCCTGCTGATGTCATTAACTTTGAAATACACCTTTGGGGAAGGAGTAACCCCATAATCTCCATGGCATGTTCTATAACTGTGTAATGCTGTAATGTGATAAACTCATTATGTAGGCGTTCTATTCTCAGACAGGGCAAGTGTGGATTTTTGTCTGTGTAGGGAGCAATGCTTTTGAGGCCATTCACAGTCACTACAACCTCCAGTGCCATTCTTGGCAAGCCTGCTGATGTCATTCACTTTGAAATACACCTTTGGGGAAGGAGTAGCCCAGTAATCTCCATGGTGAATCCTGTAACTGCATAATGCTGTAGTGTGATAAACTAGTTAGGTAGGAGTTCTATGCCCAGACATGGCAAATCTGTGTGTGTGTGTGTGTGTGTGTGTGTGTGTGTGTGTGTGTGTGTGTGTGTGTGTGTGTGTATCAATGTTTTGTTGACCATTCACAGTCACTAAGCACACCTACAAATGGAGAACATTGATAACTGTGCAGTAACAGAGATCTGATCCAAGCCTCCAGAGAGCACCCCTGCAATATCAGGTACAACTCTCACCACACCTGTTGGTCACCAAACCAGGACCAAAACAATAAAGGTGGAGGACTGTCCATATTCACCAAGGATATTCACACCACCAAGTTACTTGCCCAACAGAATGTGTCTGAAGTTCCCCCAGTGCAATTAACAGTAGGTTAGACTGCATTCCAAACTGTATAGCTTGCTACAGATCCCCCACCATGCCCCATGATACCCACTACAGCCTTTGAAACATACTGTGCAATATAATGATACAAACAAACACCCTAATACTGGGTGACTTACACTACTCTGCCATTAACTGGGAAAACTACTTGTGTGCCAACACATGTGCCCAACAGTTCTTGGAAGTCATAATTCCCAATGCCTGAATCAAGTAACCCATAGTCCCACCAGGGGCTCAAATATCCTAGACCTGGTCATTACCAACATGGGACATCAATGCTCCACACCTATGGTCACCCCATTGGTGGTCAGGTATACCCATGAGTTAACCGCCCTTAATATCAACATTCCCTCCCCACACCTCAGTAAGGAAATCTCCGTAACACACATCTCCAAAGCCAATGTCATGCTACACATGTCAGATGCGACTAACATCATGCCACCCATGCAGAAGGGAACTGAAAGGACAACTGCTGAATCATACATGAAGGCACTGTACGAGCACATCCACTCATGCATGAATTGTGCCATCCAATAGTGAACCAAGATGCTCCCCATCCAAGAAAAGGATGCCAATGTGGTAGCCCCCTGCCATAAACATACTGTGCAACAAAAGAAGGAAACTCTTGAAGAAATGGGTGACTTTCCAGGATGCAAAATACTCCCTTACCAGTTACAGTAAGAGGCAGAGACCCCTCATAACATCCAACAAAGCTAGTTACGAACATAGTATAGCCACAGATGCCAAAGACAACTGCAAGCCGTTCTATAGCTATGTGAGGAATCTAAATGGCAATGCTCAGAACTACTGTGGGCTACAACAGGATGGTACTAAATCTACTCCTCCCAGGGATATTGCCAATATCCTGGCAGATCTATTCAGTACCAACTGCACCCCCCTCACAACCCCCAAAGGGCCCATCTCAACACAGATAGATTGCCATATGCCGGTAATAACTGCCACATAGGTAAAAAACACACTCTCCAGACCTATGACAACAGCAGCCATGGGACCAGTCAACATCTCGGGCTGTGTACTACATGAGCTACAAACTGCACTTGCACCTCACCTATGTGCCATGTCTAATCATAGCCACACCTCAGGCTTCATGTCCACTGTGTGCTGCACAGCTACAGTTATCCCAGTCCACAAGGGGGATCCACCTTGGATTCTGGGAAATACAGCCCCAGCAATATGACATGCCTGCTCTGCAAGTCCATGGAATGTATTATCATGGAAATTAAAACAAAGGCATTGGCAACCTGCAAACACTGGACCCTAACCAGGTTTGTTTTTTGAAGTGCCAATCATGTCTCCTCAGCCTGAATGACAACTGTGAATCCATCTCCAGAGCTGTGGAGGAGGGTAAAGTGGTTTACATAGCCTATCTGGACTTTGTCAAGCCCTTTGACACCATCCCCAGTCTGGAATCATAGATAAATGTATCAAGCTGGCCATCACTCCCAATGTCACCCGATGGGCTGCAAACCGCTGTACTGGCACAACCCACACTGTAAATGTAGGTGACACCAACCAGAGCCCCAGACAAGTGACAGTTGGAGTACCTTAGGGTTCAGTCCTGGCAACGCCCTTGTTCAGCATTTACTGCTCTGAAGTACAGTCCAACAGTAAGGGACACCGGCAAACAAAGGTTGCAGATGACTGCACACTGGAAGCCAATATTGAATCTCCACATGATGTGGACATTCTACAGAAGGGCCTCACAGAAAGACATGCTTGGTGCCTGAGCCATGGCCTCAAGATCAATGCCAAGAAATATATAGTTATTCCCATTGGGAAGGGACATGTACCTGTGAAATACCACATAGATGGCAGTTCACTAAACACCAAAAGTGTGATAACAGACTTAGGGACACAGGTGGACAGTGGTCTCACCTTTGATAACATCACCACAACAGTCAAGAAACCCACCTATGTAGCACACCTCCCGCTAAGGTCTTTACATCCAGGAAAAGGAGCCCATTGTTCCACTGTAGGCATCTCTCAGTAAACCCAGTACAGACTACAATGACCTGTTACGTATGTACCTCACAAGACATCTGCAACAGGTAGTGTGGCTGCAGACATACCTCACGAAATGACCATAGGCCTAAACCAGATGCTCTATTCTGACCATCTGAAAATCATCCAGCTATACTCTGTCACATATTGTGTTCTCAGAGGTGATCTATGCTTAACATACCATACCATGTCAAACCCACAGTTGTTGGACATGCTACACTTAGAGAATTCCAAACCCTCACAGCCACATGCTCCAGGGATCCAAATCCTGTCATTACAATGAACAATACATGCAGGAGGGATGTGTTCTGACCCAGAGCCTCCCCAGACTCTGGAATAGACTGCCCATACATGTCATGCAGAGTGCCTCTTTGGCCCTCTTCAAAATGAACCTGGATAATTGGATGGGAGATAGGACATTTACCCCGGGGATCATGCCAGCTGCCCTGCTAGACAGGGGTGCAGGGAAGTATATATTGTGGGAAGTCATAGCCAGAGAATTGTCATGTCTAGGCATGTATAGGCCCTATGGCCGATAGCCTAGTGTCAACATATGACCCTATGAACCTATGAACTACACTTTCCATTGCCCAACCTTGGCAAGGTTGCTGATGTCATTCACTTTGAAATACACCTTTGTTGAAGGAGTAGCCTAGTAATCACCCTGCTGCATCCTATAACTGCATAATGCTGTAGTGTGATATACCTAGTTAGGTAGATGTTCTATTCCCAGACATGGCAAGTGTAGATGTTTGTGCATGTGTGTTTGTTTGTTTGTGTAGGGTGCAATGCTTTTGAGGCCATTCACATTCACTACAACTTCCATTGCCCTTCTTTGACAAGCCTGCTGATGTCATTCACACTGATATACACCTTTGGGGATGGAATAGCCCAGTCATCTCTGTGGTACGTCCTATAACTGCGTAATGCTGTAGTGTGATATACCTAGTTAGGTAGTGGTTCTCTTCCCAGACATGGCAAGTGTGGATGTTTGTGTGTTTGTTTGTCGGTGTAGGGCGCAATGCTTTTGAGGCCATTCACAGTCACTACAACCTCCAATGCCCTTCTTTGGCAAGCCTGCTGATGTCATTCACATTAAAATATACCTTTGGGGAAGAAGTAGCCCAATAATCTCTGTGGCGCGTACTATAACTGCGTAATGCCATAGTGTGATGTACTAGGTAGGTAGGAGTTCCAATCTCAGACATGACAACTGTGAGACTTGGCGTGTGTTTGTGTCTGTATTTGTTATTTGTATCCTGTGTGGAGGTGGCTGTTAGTGTGTAACAACTGGACTCATTGTGGAGTGGGTTTTGCTAATTTCTTATATGGTGGGCCTATTATATGTCACAATGTCCACCTTACAAGGATAACAGATGTCAAACAGCAGAGAGGCTGGGGTTGACAATATATACCCCTACATGTGACATCAAGGCCTGGCGAACAATTTAGGCAACCCTTGTATTACCCAGAGAACACTCTCAAACCATGTCTCATACACAAGCCCACTCGGCTAGGCAACAACCACTTTGTTGGTAGTTCCCTGCATATTGCCTACAGATAGTAACCATGGTGTGATTGCATTGGACTACAGATGGCAATGCACCCTTTCCCATCACTACAATAGGCACATAATCACATACAGTGCTCCTTCACTATGTTCCCCACTGGACGCCTGCAACAACTGTAGTGCCATCAAATGTAACTCACAAAGGATATACCATGCCTTAACACATGCCCTGTATGGACAGTTGCCACTGACACTAGGGAATACCTGTATCATGCTGTCAATGTAGGTGCAGGGTCAACCTGGTGTCCATTGCCAGTTCCCTCTACATGAGGCCAGGAATGGCACATCTGATGATAACAATCTGTGTACACAACATGCTCCAGACACCCCAGGTACACTTCCACATGTCACAGAACATGCATGTGGGATGTGTGGAAATCCCAGACACCGTCCATGTCATTGACTATAGAACACATACATGGCAAGCATTGCACAGCACTGGCCACCCACAATAGTAACACAGATGACTGGATGGTGAATACAATACCCACCTGTGTGGACCAATCCAGACACTACACCCCTGAGCCATACTGCAGACCATTTTCATGTGACCTGATGCCAAAGTATACCCTTTACCTAGCCTTGTACAGCCTTCTAGCAGTCAACCACTACATATGTGAAGCAATGCACCCATGCATGTCAGTACTGGCAACCTGTATCTGTGTGTGTGTGTGTGTGTGTGTGTGTGTGTGTGTGTGTGTGTGTGTGTGTGTGTGTGTGTGTGTGTGTGTGTGTGTGTGTGTGTGTGTGTGCGCGTGTGTGGAGTATAATGATTTCCACCGCATTCACACTCACAACACCTCCCATTGGCCTACTGAAGCATGCCTTCTGATGTCAGATACCTTCACATACCCTTTGCCCATATATCATCCTGATAACCCTGGTGCATGTGATACTTGCATATTACTGTATTGTGGCAAACTAGCTAGTTAGGAAGTCTAATCTTGACCCTGCCAACTGTGTTAATGTGTATGAGTCCCTGAGAGAGTGTGGCTGTGTCGATGTTGATACCTGTTCATGTGGACAGGCACATGTACTACACCTACCGTATCCCTCCCATATCACTGTTGCAGATATCGCTCACCATTAGATATCCCCTTGGACATCTCCCCAACATGTAAGCTCTGTGGTGCATGCAATAACTGCATAGACATGTGATAGCAATACATAGTCAGGCAGGAGGTTTGAAACCCTGTACTGGTAAGTGTGTGACACAAACATGCTTAGGTTTTACTCTCCCACCCCCTCCCTGTCTTACTTTGTCTGTCTCTCTCACTTCCTCTCTGGTGGATGTGGAAAAGTAAATCTGCTTTGCTTAGACAGCAGCTTGTGTTTTGTAAGTGATGCTCATGATCAGCTGATGGCCTTTGCACAAATTGCAGTCCCCCACTAGCTGATTGCATGTGAAACAGCTGTGGTAACATTCCCATAGCCAATTGCACAGAAACACACTCCTATACCTAGGAACATCATGTGGGTGTTGGGCCTTTTCATTCACTGTGAGCAGGACCTCATGTGTCAGTGTTTGGCAAACAGCATCACAAATGGTATTGGGATATACCTCTAACAATATACACTGTGGAGACAGGCCAACAAACAGGAGGGAAATATGCCATACATGACTACAGAATGTAAGTGTTGCTCTTCTGCATTTGGAGTAATGGTTTAACAGGGTTTGTGTGGATATGGCTGTTTTACATGATTTAATACCTGTCATGACAGTGTTATGTGTTTGAGGAAACTCCCACCTGCAGGGTTATCTGCAGACTGGGCAGTGTTTGGAGTCTTATGTTCCTTGTGTTACGCACAGATCACCTATCTTAGAACTGAGAGTTACTGACTTCATATCCCTCATATGACATATATCACAACAAACCCTGTTACAACAGTAAATGTATGAGGGTATCACAGCAACGTGCCAATATTGGCCCAGTGTTTGTGGCTCCAGCCACAAGTCTGTCAATCTTTGTACATATGTCATGCAGTAAGAGGTGCATATGTTCTGTACACCATTATTTATTGACATCATACCTGCTAACAAACCAGTCAGATATGTATAGTAGGGGTTATTTCTGAGGACATAACCTGGGCATTCTACGGTTGTGTGTATAGTAGTGGGGTCTGTGTACTTATAGTGATTGTCGACAGTATGCATATTGTGAATATGTACCTTGGCCTGTGTACTGACTGTGGTAGATGTCATTGTTCTTGGTCCTGTTCTATCTGATGTTACATGCTGCTCCAGTGTATGGTACCCTATCAGCTCACATGTTTGTAGGGCCAAACACACACCTGTGCCATACGTGTGCCATTTCACAGACAGGCATTAGACCACA